>NC_056575.1:3321956-3454456 GCF_018340385.1 Cyprinus carpio
AGCTTTTGTTCTGGACGAGTGGAGGTTCTTCATGATGGTCGGTGGGGAACAGTGTCTGATGATGGCTGGGATCTAACAGATGCTGCAGTGGTTTGTAGAGAACTGGGCTGTGGAGATGTTATAGAGGCTAAAGGTGGTGCTTATTTTGGACAAGGATCTGGCCCAGTATGGATGAATTCTGTTGACTGTGTAGGGAACGAGTCTTCATTGATACAATGTAACGTAGATCACTGGCAGCACAACAACCTCGATAACCTGCACGATGCTGGAGTCACCTGCAATGGTGAGGGCCAATCGAATTCAATATTCACATATTCATATTTAAAAATATCTTGCAATAATTGAACTAAAGCTGATGTGGTTTTGTGTACAAATCTATATGGCATTATATAAATAAATTCTACATCAGTAAACTAAAATAGTTGATTGTTGAGGTTTTGCTCTTCCTTCCTATAATTAGTTTTTTACACAAATAAAGTGTATTTTTTTTACACTTGAATTGTATGCTTGAAGAAACTAAAGTAATATTAATTTATATAATATTTATGTATTTAAGTAATATGTTTTCGTGAATATAAAATTATAAAATTATAATTTTAATGATTTATTTTACAGAAATATTTCATTTAACCTCTTTGACACTGCTCTTTAGAGCCCTATTCCACAAACAGAGGGTCTGTCCAGGGCTTAGAGTCAAGTGTTAAAGTCCTGTTGAGGATTGAGATGAAGACCGACCCCAAGTTCAACCCAAATGATCACAGAGCCATGAGTAAGCTCTCCAAGGAGGTGAGAACAGTGACAAGAGTAACAATGAGCTGCATTTTTCTGCAAACATCTTCTGGCTGTATAATTGATTCTCTGTATTTACATTCACTTGAAACTCATAGATTGAGAAGAAGCTGCAAATAAGTGGACCTTTCTCACTGACTTGGAAAACTCAGAAAGATGGAAAAGTCTTCCAGGAGGTCTCCCAGAAAAAGAAGCCTGCAAGAAAATGTAGCTGACATGCTGGATAATATATTGTTATTTTATTGAAATCGTATTTGTAATGAGATGTTTCAATTAAAATGTAGAATATTTTTTATATTTCCACTGGTTATTGGTGGGGGGAAAACAGCTTTCTAATTTTTTATTCCAACTGTTAATGGAAATTCAAATCCCATGTTATATTCCGTAAATAAATACCATAATGCCATAACAATTTAATATATAATACAGATACTTTATTTTTGAACATTTTACATGTTATGTTTTTAAATGTTGGTATTAATGTTACTACTGTAGTTGAAAGTGCTACATTGGCAAATTCACCGAAGGTATATATTTGGCAATATTCAATGTGATTGAAAAATAAATTAATATTGCATAGGTAATTTTTAAGTCATTCAAATATTAAAGCATGTCAGAATTATGCGGTGTATATTTTTTATAATCATGTCCTGCTTGTATGTTTTAACAGCTATAATAATCAGCAGCTTTCCACCAATCTAAAGACACACCATATGTTGTTTTGAGATAAATTAGTTGTCATGTGTTTTTAACAAAAAGCCATCTATTAGGCAAATTGTAAATGGGAAAGTTTACATTAGATACGTTGTTTTGTCTGCACAACCAATGTTCAGTAATACTCTCTTCACACTTTTTGTAGGTGCGCAATGCATTTTCCAAGTTTGAAAAGTTATTTCTGATGACCCACATATAAAGTATAATTACTTTTTTTTAAACCATTTTGAAGATTGACAGCCCCAGTGACTATATGTGTTTGTTGTTGCAATTTCTATATTTACTAATAAAAAAAAATGAATACTCCATTTTTCAGGCGATCATATTTTAGATTATTCTAACTTTATGCCCTGTTCTAGAGGGACAAAATTTTGAACCAATGCAATGAATCAAAGCTTTACTTTGGCTTGGCGTAGAAAAAACTTTATATCTTAGTGTAATACACGTAATTCACCACAGGATGGCAGAGGTAAGTTTCTTGTTTTTTTTAATTTATTTATTTATTTTGTACATTTATTTATCTATTAGGTTATATATTCATTTAAAAGTAGCCATGTTTTGTTTGTTTGTTTGTTTGTTTTTACTCAGCGTAGAGATCTAAAATATTTCTACTAAAAGGTAATTTTTTCTTGTTTTGTAAGATATTAAATAATTGGATGTCACAGTAACGGTTGTATGTAACTCTTTGGTGTATACATACAAACATACATACACATACTATATAACATATATGAAGCTACATGACATACATATAACTGGCTATTTTTTTTACAATCCAATATACAACATTTTTCATTACACGTACTGATTAAATGTGATGCGAATGAAAGAGTGAGATTTCAATTAATTGAAGCTTTGAGTTCTTTGAGAATAAATAATTTCTCACTCCAGGTTCTGTTAGGAGATGGGTCAAAGCAGTCTATAATTTATAATTAATTATTTATTTATTTGAACGAAACAGGATTGATAGTTTACTTTAGAATTTAGTTTACACTTCTCGTCCTCGCCACTAGGTGGCGCAATCGGGTTTCACCTTCAGTCTGACTTCCTCGGCTGCTTGACAGATCCTGCAAATGATTTAGTCTTAAAAGCTGTTAATGTCTCATCTTTTAGCTCATCTGCAAACAAAGCCGACGCACAGTATGATAAAACGAGTGTCACGCGACTCACCTGTAAGTAACTCTCTGAAAGTGTTTGTTTGAGTTTGTGTGTGAATGTAAGAAATACCAGAGCAGAGCAGCTTTGTCAGTTCATTTAGAGTCATGTAACGATAGATTCAACAGACACAGAGCGAAAACACTTGGAACAAAAGCCTCAAAAGATGGATTTCGATGAGGTCTTTAACCTAAAACGATGTTGTTTAAAACATGTTTGTTACTGGACAGCTAGCAGTGTATTCAGACACTCACATCTTCTGTGAAGGTTGATCACAGACTGTGTTTACATGCTGAACCTGTCAGACCTTCAGAATAACAAATCAATCAGTTGTTGCGCTACATTAATAATCTTTAAATGAAAGTAGAATAATAAGGAATCGTGCTGTTTGCCTCTTTTGGAAGTATTTGAATGAAAATGCACATTTATTTAATTAAAAACCTCTTAACTAAACTGGGGATACAAGCAGATTAAATTAAAAGATTATTAAAGGTACAGGATCGTTTACTTATAATAGACTCTGCAAAATTTTTACACTGTTTAGGAATTCAGTATAGGCATTTAATTTATATTTGTTAACTATTATTTAATTTACTTTTTAGATATTTTTTTTTTTAGATGCAGTATGTCTAATAATGTGTGTATGTGTGTGTCTTGTCTCCAGAAGAAGTGATGTGTTGTTGGTTGGAAGCAGAGCTCTGGACGTGTGGACAGATGTTGACTGTAATGATGGACATCTGCTCATGGACAGGTGAAGTATCTCGTGTGTGAATGTGTGTTCTAGTGCACTAAACATGTTGGTTACCATCGTTTTCTTTTTGAGGGCCTCCTCTTTGAAAAGCAAATGATGGGAACCTAAGTAGCTGGGGAAGGGACGCGGGATGAGAATTTTTATGCAGCTTTATTTATTTTTTCAGTGTGTGCAAAAGTATAACCGCTGCGGGTCACAGTGCTGGAAGCTCCAGGGGGAGACCGTAATGATATCCCCCTTCTTCAGGCGCGCCTTCACACACACTCCTCCATTCACCCGTATCGCAGAGACCTGGCTGGGATCGAACCAGCAACCTCTGAACCATGAGGCAGCGCTCTTACCTGCGAGCCACAGATCTCTTGCTGGAGCACCTGAAGGAACTTATATTTGACTGTTTACCTGTGATTACCCAATAAAGAAGTTAAAATAAGCTGGGTATATGATTTTTGGAGGTGGGATTTGAACTCACATCTCCATCACAGTCTCATCCTCAGAGAACATGTGTTTATCCACTAACCCATCACGGATTCCACGTTTGTTTTAGCGTTTCAGTGACTTTGTTGGCTGAGATTGATTTAAAGTAAGCAATAGTGGGATTTGAGTCTGTGGAGCTGATGAACATTTCGAACAGGCTTTTATTGAGAGATTTGTTCTAAATGATGAATAATAATCATGGGGTTTGAACCAGGACTTTCCTGTTTGTGACTGAAGACTTCAACCACTGAGCCATAGAAGCAGTGATGTTATTTTTTGATTTTACAGTCATTTAGCTTTATTTTAAAGTTTATATTGTTGTAGGTTTAGGCTGAGTAAAAGATGTTTAATGCCAATTTGAACACATCTCTGTTGCAGCTTCATGAGTCAAAATCCCATGTTTAGCCACTGCACCACTGTGCTTCAGATAAAACAGATGGTTTACTGTCGTTTTATGTTTGTAATGTAAACCTAATTTTCAGTAAAATTTGCTGGATTTGACACAGTTCTTTTTTTACACTCAAAGGCGTGAAACAATTATCCTCTGTACCACTGAGATTGTGCTGAATTCACTGTTGTCTTTGGTCTTTCACATGAGCATTTATTATAATCAATGCAGCATGTCATTCACAAAAATCACCACAGGAGGGCGACACCAGTTTAGGTTTATTTGACTGGACTGTAATTCACAAAACTCACCACAACGTGTCTAATGAGTCTACTGTGAACCAAGACTAACGAACGCCCTCCTGTGGTATTTTTTGTGCGTTGCTATTTTAGCTCATTGTGTGTGATTTTGTTCTGTCCTCTTCTAAAACAAACTGAAAAGCAAAAAAGTCAGAGGACCTAAAGCAGGCCCTCCTGTGGTGATTTTTGTGAATTACAATGCTGCAAATTGAGTCTAATGAACTTAAACAGGAATTTGTTCTGTTCTATCAGTTTTTGTTAAAATACATATTTAAAAAAAATCAAACATTTTTCACGAATAGCAGAATGAGAGAAACTGAAGTGCGGTTTTTCATCCGCTCCACGAGGCGGCGCAAGCGGGTTTCAGCTTCAGTCTGACACCTTCGACTGCGTGACAACATGACGCTCGAGAGTCACAACAACAACAACAACACGTGCGGATCCTGCAGATGAGAGCTGTCAATGTCAGTTTAACAAAATAAACTCTCAAATAAACTGCCAATAAACCCAACACAAAGTAACATTAAACACTAAAATAAATTCTCACATGCATGAAGCTAATTTCTCTTAAAGCGCATTTCTCTTGTTCAGTGACGTGCACGCGCTGTTTAGCAGATGATTCTGTAGTTGTTGCGTTTCGTTTATAATCTCTGATCGAATCGCCCCTGATATTGACTTTGTAAAGTGTAATAACGAGGGCTCGTGCTGTTTGTCTGTTGATCGTGCAGCAGCTGTTGTGTGAAGCTCTGATGATTCTAGTTCTGACGGACATAATAAGAGCACAGCCTTTAAAATGCTGTTTTATTAGTGAAAAAAAAACAATTGTCTCAAAAAATTAAAAGCATGATGCAAAATATTAAATTTGATATTAGAGCAGTATGCAGTCAGTGACTAAACACTGAATCATTTACTCTTGATGTTTATATAATCCTATTCTCATGTTTTGTAGATCAGGGATTATTTTGGATGGGAAGATTGTTTTTTATTGTTATTCAGTATTTCCATTGTAGTTTTTTGCGGCCTGCAAGAAAGTAATTTAATTATAATAGCATCACCAGAATTAAAAACGAAGAGTAGACTGAATTAAACTGATTGAGACAGCGTTACAGAAGTATAATAGAGTCTGCAGTGTTTTATAAATATGCAACACTAATATATATATATATTTTTTTAATGACCTGTTTTTAGTCTTGATGTGCAGTATGTCTAATAATTTGTGTATTTGTGTCTTGTCTCCAGAAGAAGTGATGTGTTGTTGGTTGGAAGCAGAGCTCTGGACGTGTGGACAGATGTTGACTGTAAATGATGGACATCTGCTCATGGACAGGTGAAGTATCTCGTGTGTGAATGTGTGTTCTAGTGCACTAAACATGTAGGTTACCATCATTTTCTTCTTGAGGGCCTCCCCTTTGAAAAGCAAATGATGGGAACCTAAGTAGCTGGGGAAGGGACGCGGGATGAGAATTTTTATGCAGCTTTGTTTATTTTTTTCAGTGTGTGCAAAAGTATAACCGCTGCGGGTCACAGTGCCTGGAAGCTCCAGGGGGAGACCGTACTGATATCCCCCCTTCTTCAGGCGCGCCTTCACACACACTCCTCCATTCACTTGTATCGCAGAGACCTGGCTGGGATCGAACCAGCAACCTCTGAACCGTGAGGCAGCGCTCTTACCTGTGAGCCACAGATCTCTTGCTGGAGCACTTGAAGGAACTTATATTTGACTGTTTACCTGTGATTACCCAATAAAGAAGTTAAAGTGAGCTGTGTTTGTGATTTTTGGAGGTGGGATTTGAACCCATGTCTCCATCACAGTCTGACCCTCAGAGAGAGTGTGTTTATCCACTAACCCATCATGGATTTCATGCTGTGGTTTGCCGTTTTAGTGACTTTGTTGGCTGAGATCAATTTAAAGTAAGCAATAGTGGGATTTGAACTCAGAGCTCCTGAATTAAAATGCAGAGCTTTACCTCCTGAGCCACTGAGTCTGTCAAGTCAATTACAATTCCAAAAAGCCTTTATTTAAAAAATTTTTTCTAAATGATTAATAAATTTAATGATTGTGGGATTTGAACCTTGACTTTCATGTTTGCAATTGAAGCATTTAACCTGTTTTATGGTCATTTAGATTTTAAATTCACTTTAATCTAGGTTTAGATTGAGTAAAAGTCATTCATTAAATCTGTGGGGTTTGAACACATCTCTGTCACAGCTTCATATTTTCATTTGTTTAGTCTCTGTACCACTGCTTGAGCAGGTTTCAAAGTTTTAGCTTGTTTGAATCTCATTTTAAGTGATAAAATGATGGGTTTGATCCTGTCTGATCCCATTCTCTTACATTAGAATGTATTATTATCAGTTTAATTTTTTGTAGGTTAAACCTCAGGACTTTGTGTTTTTTGTAAAATATTTATTAAGATAATAAATATTTAACTAAAGTCCTTGATAGTCAATAACATTGCAAGAACTTTAAACTTAATATCTAAATTTGTTATTTTCTGGCTGGATAATAACTAATGGTCTATGTTATGCTTCATTAAAGTTATGTTGCTGAAACAAACAAGACTATTTATTGTCAGTGAAAATAATTTACAACAACAACAGATATTGCACTTTCTTTAATTATATGGTGTATTGCGCCAATCTAACAACTTCTATGTTCTATACTTCTCTATGAGGGTGAGAGCACAAGAACATACCCATAATGCATTGCAATTGCAATATCAACAGCCAGTCAGAACTCTTCACACTATCTGTGGATCATTTAAAAACAAAAAATAATAATAATAATTTTAAAGCACACACAATTTGAAACGCAAATTACCGCCCTCCTGTGGTGAAATATGTGAATTACATCAGAGCTCCTCCTGTAGAGGGAGACTTCCAACTCTAGCTAAAAATGCGTAAATCAATGGAGGCGATGCCTGAATACGCTGTATAAAGCGCTTTTTTTTTTTAACGAAAACAACTCAGCACATCATAAATTAACTGCCTTGACAGTCAATTTTGAGCTAGCGTCCGCTTCAAAATCACTGCGACAAGGCTATTTACGACAAGATCCAGTTAAATAAGTATATTACAGCCTACTTTTTTTCTACTGCTATAATTCGAGTCAGAAGAAAATCCTTGAATTATATTCATTTATACTATGCAGCAAAAAAAAAAAAAAAAAAAAAAAAAAACTTTTTCGGAGAAATACATTTTTAAATCAATAAACAGAATACTGTATTGTCTCTTAATATTAACCTTAATTATAATTATTATTATTATTATTATTTTATTTTTATTTTTTGCATGGATTACATAATTATCTTGTGCATTTCTATTGTATTGTGTGATTTGTTAAACAATATGCGAATCAAAGGAAACGTAACCAACGCCCTCCTGTGGTGAATTGTGTGAATTACATTGCTGCTATTTATTGCGGTTTTTATCAACTCGAGCTGGAGTTTGGCATTACATTTTTTTTATATTGTTTTTAATATCATTTAATAAATAGTTGATTACCCTGTTTTTTACTAGATGTTGATTACATTTTCCAAATAACCTCTTTTTATTAGCAGAAAAGCATTCTTAGATTTGTAAATGACAAAATTACTGTCAGCAAAACGCAAATTACCGCCCTCCTGTGGTGAAATATGTGAATTACATCAGAGCTCCTCCCGTAGAGGGAGACTTTCAACTTTAGCTAAAAATGCGTAAATCAATGGAGGAGATGCCTGAATACGCTGTACAAAGCGCTTTTTTAACGAAAACAACTCAACACATCATAAATTAACTGCCTTGACATTTTGAGCTAGCGTCTGCTTCAAGGAAATCGCTGCGACAAGACTATTATGACAAGGTCCAGTTAATTTTAGTAGGCTATATTATACCTTTATCTCTTCTCCGACTGTCATACAGTTTTTGTTGTTGTTGTTGTTGTCATTGTTCCTCCTGAGTCGGCTGATTTTTTTTCTACTGCTGTAACTCGAGTCAGAAGAAAATACTTGAATTATATTATTTTATACTTAAATTACATTTACTAAATAATTGATTATAGGCCTACTGTGCAAAAAAAAAAAAAAAAATTCGGAGAATTATATTCTTAAATCAGTAAACAGAATGCTGTATTGTCTCTTAATATTAACCTTAATTAAAATATTTTTGAATGGATTACATAATTATTGTGCATTTTCTTGTATGGTTAAAATACATATATTTTTAAATATGCAAATCAAAGTAACGTAACAACGCCCTCCTGTGGTGAATTGAGATAATTACATTAACTCGAGTACTAGAAGAAATATATTCATAGATCTGTAAACTAAAAAAGGACAAATGTCCTTTAATACTAATTTCATTATTTTTTTTAAACATACGAATCAAAAGGAATTTACCCAAACGCCCTCCTGTGGTGAAATGTGTGAATTACATTGCTGCTATTTATTGCGGCTATAACTCGAGCAGGAGTTGGTATTACATTTTTTAAAAATTGTTTTAATATAATTTTATAAATAGTTGATTACCCATGATTTACTAGATGTTAATTACATTTGCCAAATAATCTCTTTTGATTAGCAAAAAAATATTCTTGGATCTGTAAATTACAAAATTACTGTCAGCAAAACGCAAATTACCGCCCTCCTGTGGTGAAATATGTGAATTACATCAGATCTCCTCCCGTAGAGGGAAACTTCCAACTCTAGCTAAAAATGCGTAAATCAATGGAGGAGATGCCTGAATACGCTGTATAAAGCGCTTTTTTTTTTTACGAAAACAACTCAGCACATCACAAATTAACTCCCTTGACAGTCAATTTTGAGCTAGCGTCCGCTTCAAAATCGCTGCGACAAGACTATTACTACAAGGTCCAGTTAAATAAGTACATTACAGCCTACTTTTTTCTACTGCTATAACTCGAGTCAGAAGAAAATCCTTGAATTATATTATTTTATACTTAAATTATATTTAATAAATCATTGATTATAGGCCTACTGTGCAGCAAAAACAACAACAACAACAACAACAACAACAACAACAAAACCTTTTTCTGAGAAATATATTTTTAAATCAGTAAACAGAATACTGTATTGTCTCTTAATATTAACCTTAATTATAATTATTATTATTATAATATTTTTTTTGCATGGATTACATAATTATCTTGTGCATTTTCTTGTATTGTGTGATTTGTTAAAAATATGCAAATCAAAGGAACGCAACCAACGCCCTCTTGTGGTGAATTGTGTGAATTATATTGCTGCTATTTATTGCAGTTATAACTCGAGCTGGAGATGGCATTACATTTTTTAATATTGTTTTAATATCATTTAATAAATAGTTGATTACCCTGTTTTTTACTAGATGTTGATTACATTTGCAAAATAACCTCTTTTTATTAGCAGAAAAGGATTCTTAGTTTTGTAAATGACAAAATTACTGTCAGCGAAACGGAAATTATCGCCCTCCTGTGGTGAAATATGTGAATTACATCAAAGCTCCTCCTGTGGAGGGAGACGTCCAACTTTAGCTAAAAATGCATAAGAGATGCCTGAATACACTGTACAAAGCGCTTTTTTTTACGAAAACAACTCAGCACATCATAAATTAACTGCCTTGACATTTTGAGCTAGCGTATGCTTTAAGGAAATCGCTGCGACAAGACTATTATGACAAGGTCCAGTTAATTTTAGTAGCCTATATTATACCTTTATCTCTTCTCCGACTGTCATACAGTTTTTTTTTGTTGTTGTTCATCCTGAGTCAGCTGATTTTTGTTTCTACTGCTGTAACTCGAGTCAGAAGAAAATACTTGAATTATTTTATACTTAAATTATATTTAATAAATCATTGATTATAGGCCTACTGTGCAAAAAAAAAAAAAAAAAAAAAAAAACCTTTTTCGGAGAAATATATTTTTAAATCAGTAAACAGAATACTGTATTGTCTCTTAATATTAACCTCAATTAAAATATTTTTGAATGGATTACATAATTCTTGTGCATTTTCTTGTATGGTTAAAATATATGTATTAGGCTATTAAATATGCAAATCAAAGTAACGTAACAACGCCCTCCTGTGGTGAATTGAGATAATTACATTAACTCGAGTACTAGAAGAAATATATTCATAGATCTGTAAACTTTAAAAGGCCAAACGTCTTTTAATATTAATTTCATTAAAATAAATAAATAAACATACGAATCAAAATGTATTTACCCGAATGAAAGGAACGGTGAATTGTGTGAATTACATTGCTGCTATTTATTGCGGTTATAACTCGAGCTGGAGTTGGCATTACATTTTTTAAAATTGTTTTAATATAATTTTTTAAATAGTTGATTACCCGTGATTTACTAGATGTTAATTACATTTGCCAAATAATCTCTTTTGATTAGCAAAAAAAATATTCTTAGTTCTGTAAATTACAAAATTACTGTCAGCAAAAACGCAAATTACCGCCCTCCTGTGGTGAAATATGTGAATTACATCAGAGCTCCTCCCGTAGAGGGAGAGTTCCAGCTTTAACTAAAAATGCGTAAATACATTTTTTTGCTGCTGTTGTTCCTCTTAAGCCGGCTGATTTGAATAAGCTGAATAAGTATTTATCCGATTTAAACTCCTCTCTGTTTGTCTCATAGGGTTTGTCTTCGATGAGAAAGCACGTGTTTTTCACGTGGGAACTGTTACTTCTCTCAGCTCATCGTCAGGATGAACCAATCGCAGTTATTTGTAATTACTACACATATAATTACTTATATAATAACTTAACAAAATACTCAATTGTATATCAGTATGTTTGCCAGATATACAGCCTATATATATCTTATATTATACATAATTTAATTAATATATTTAAATAATTATAAGTTTTTGTGAACAAATGTATTCAAAACATTAGCCTAATATATATATATATATATATATATATATATATATGTATGTGTGTGTGTGTGTGTGTGTGTGTGTGTGTATATGTTATTCAACATTTATTTATTTTTTCTTTATAGTTATTTGAATATTCAGGAAGGTTCATATTGCTCAGTTTATGAATATCACTCCAAAGTCTTATTAAATGATCAGACATCAGGTTATTCTTACATGTCACAGCAAAAAAGAAGAAATTTCTGTTAAAGCTGACTGCAAAATGAGTTTAAAATCTAGGAAAGCATTTTATCACATGTATTGACAAGGGTCAGTACAGTTGTTCTGAAACAAATGTTTTTTGTTGTTGTTTTTTTTCCAGAGCATATTCAAGCGTCTAATTATTGTGTGAGCGGATGGCACTTTATAATGGTAAGGACTTTTTAACTTCTATTGACTTTTCTTTTTCATAAAAGACAAAAATAAAAACATCTGCTGGAAATCTGAAGATTTCTTGCATTCATTCCCATTCTATAAACTTTATAGCCTAAAAAGTCAAGATCTCAAAGTGCCAGACCTGCGGCAAAGAGCAAAAGAAAGCACTCATCCAAGAGGTCTGTCAGTGCAAAATTCACAAAGACAGATGTGGATATTCTGAGTCCAGCTGCCATGGAGAACGTCTACTACATCTCCCATAATGCAGTGGACTGCTTGGAGTTCAGAGGACTTGGCTGGACTGAAGCAACCAAGAAGAAAGGAAAAAAGGGCAAAAAACAAAAAAGCAAAAAATGAAATGTAGTTTTGTGCCAATTAAACTATCTGTAAATGCAACACATATTTTATTTTATAGATTTCAGTTCTTTAAACGGCCAGTTGTTGCATTATAAAGTGGCAAATTTTAATAATCTTAGCCAAAAATGGATTTGTAAAATGTTACATTTATCTCAGTTGACACATATTGCTTTTTGGTTTATTTATCCTGTCATATAAAACTTGTTACAACCCAATAAATGTTGATTCCTTCAAACTGTTTTTCTGAAACTCTATAAAAGGTGTTAAAAATAAACTAAACAAACGCAGAGATTTTGTAATTAAAACCAAAACATTTTGGAAGTAAAACAATAATTTTGGGATGCCAGTGCACTGTAAAAACACCAGAGGGCAGTGCAGAACATATATATTTAATACTTTGTCACGTAAAAGATCAGGTTTCCTTAAGATAAATAATAATCACCACCTTTCAGTCAATTAGTTATCAGCTTTATTGGTAATTTACTACAGTAGGTGTTACTCTCTCTAGACACCCATATAGGTACATAAAATAAGCCACATAAAATTTCACAAAAGAATGCCAGAAGCTTACAAGAACATTCAAAGAGGCAAATAAACATTAGTCGAAAAACACCAAAGAAATTAAAAACAGCCTCTAGTGCAATTTATTGTTCCACTCAGCATATGCATGACCTGTAACAGTTGAGAATGGTTGACTAATGCTGGGCTTTGTTAGAAGTTTATCAGAGGGATTTTCCAAACACGGACAAGCTCACACACACCTTTATAAACACAGATAAATACAGAGCAGAAGACAGGCTGCAGCGGCAACGGCAGCTCACACAATGTCCCGGGTTCGTCGGATGGCGCAGCACAGCAGCATGCTGAAGATCATGCCGAAGATCTGCAGATGACAGAGACATGGTTAATATCTGACACCAGTGTGACATGAGGAGAAAGACTCGGCTCGGCAAAGCTTTTTGGTGAAAATGCACAGAATCATATGCATAAGTATTATCTCCTCACCATGACCACACCAATGCCAATCCCAACCCCTCCGATCACCTGAAGCCTAGAGGTGAAGAGCTCCTTAATAGCATCTGGGCAGCTCTGGAGAGGTAACACAAGAGGTAACAACAGCACATGGAAAAACATTTAACTGAAGAGATTTTGCTAAGAAAGATTCAATATTCACTGAGTTTCTCAAACCTTTGTGACAAGCACTTGAAGTCCCTCCGCTTTGGGACATGTTTCGGCTGCTCCATCAAAAAATGTTCCTGATGGTCCACAGCACCTCAGCTGAACATATTCAGTTAGTTTAACATTAAGCTTTATTTCCTCCATTCAATCATTGTTTCTGATTTTATGGTTTGAACAAACCATAAAAATGAACACTTACTCCGTACTGAATGGCTCGCAGACTCTCTCTCAGCGCTTCCTGTTTAGTTTCTTTATATTTGTTGAACACCTCCGTGTAGAACCGCTGGACATCTGTCACGATCTGAGGAACAAGACAGAAATAAAAAGAAAATGAAAGAGTATCAGGAGAAAGGGGCCTTAAAAGAGAATTAACTTTCAGAAATATTAGCGATTCGACTGCACTGACAATAATGGATAAGATCTGAACTGAACTCAATATTGACACTATTGTCTTCAGTAGAGCTGCCTTGAAGTCATTCCATAACTGAGAGACTTTTGCAAATTATTCAATATTAAAATAAATAAAATTATTTATTGCAAATTATTCAATAAAACAGTTATTGAACAGAATTAAATCTATTTTTATCTGCATAATGACACTATTGTTCTTTACAGCTGCTTTATAGCTGGATATGATTATTTTGTATTTGATCACTGCCATCGATCACTGTACTGTATAAAGTGAAGTGCAATACAAATAAATGTGACTTGACTCTCAGGAGAATGACTGTCACCCACATTCTCTTGATTGGACAATCCCCAGATTCCAGCGGCCACCTCTGCAGCAAAAATGATGAGCAGGAACACAAAGAACTGGAGTGAGCAAGAAAAAGTGAGAGATGAAATGAACAAGGACATCAGCATTTTCATTCTCATCCTGCCAACCAGAAAGAATAAATCATGCATGTGGATCAAAGCCACATGATAACCATCCACAAAAAAAAGTCCTTTACTGGAATCAATGGTTCCATGAAAAACCTTTAAAATCCATGGAAACTTTATAGTAGAAAAACATTCTTTAGAAAAAAATGGAAAGGAAAAAATGGTTCTTTTATGAACTGTTCACTAAGGCTCTTAGAGGATCCCAAAATGGTCCCTCTATGGCATGACTGCAAAAACTTTGGAGGACTCACCAGTCCCAGCATGCAAGTCGATTCTCTTATTGCTCCACAGCAGCCGAGGAACCCGACCACCATCATGATGGCACCTGCCACAATGAGGATGTAGACCCCTGAGGTGGAGAAATAGACAACATTTATTATTCCCATTTACTTACAATTACATTTGCCTTACTATTTCTTTGGCTTCTCATCTGAAAAAAAAAGCTTGAAGTCAAATGCGTTTACTGTAAATGACATTTTGTCAAATTTCATTTATTACAACCATACATTATTCTCAATGTGTAAATTATAACTTTTTCCTTTAGCTACTTATTCTGATAAAGAGCTAAAGAAAAAAGTTATAATCTATATACTGGAATTTTGTTTTGCATATCTTGCTTTGCATAGCTTGCATTTAAGTGGATTGTGCTGTATCCGTAGCAACGATGAAACACCAACCTACCTCCATTCCACAAAAGGCTCTTTAGAGGAAAAAGGTTCTTCAGGTGATTAAAATATTCTTCATATTATATTTTTTAAGAACTATTCTTTCATGAGGTTCTTCTAAACTCCCTGTGGAACCTTTATTTTTAAGAATGTAGCTGCTTTTCTGGACTGTCTGTCACTAGGATGTCTGGCATTGCAGGACGCCCTGCTGTCAAAACCTCTGACAGGCACTTGGACACTTGCCTTGACCATGTTTCTGGATTGCTGGAGGCAAACATTCTTCTGACAAATCTTGAAAAAGGAAAATAAACACAGGCAAAACAAAAGGAGGTGGGAAGGGAGCAAACAATGCGGGTTCTGTTGGCGAGGAGGAGAAAGGCAGCTCTGTGAGGGATGATGAGAAGGGGCAGAGCTGGCATCGTGTGGGCCAAAGACAGCCTCCTCCAAAACAGCACTGCCATTATAACTCAAACAATCTGCCTCTTAAAAAACAAATATGCAAACAGAAACCCAACATCCCTGTCACTATATTTAGGCGGTTTTCACCCTTCAAAAACTGAGGGATGTTTTATTAGGGGGCTGGTTTTCGGTATAAAGTTCATTTTGCTGGTTGTTTTGTGGTCTTTCTCCACAAGCCAGATACAAAGAATTCAATCATTGTGCCTTTCATAAAAACACAGCCTAGAAGAATAGATAGTGCTTTGAATATTACATATGTTTTTGTAGTGATCAAGCTATTCGTGTCGCTTTAAGAACAGGATTGTTCCGTGAATGCTGAATGACCAAGTCAGGGTCTTGTCTGTCAAAAGTTTTGAATAAATGCAGTCTTTAAAATGTTTTAAAGAAGAAGTCTCTTATGCTCCACAAGGCTGTATTTATATGTTAAAAAATAAATCCTGCAGCAAATCAGCATATTAAAATGATTTCTGAAGGATCATGTGGCACTGAAGACTGGAGTAGATGCTGAAAATTCAGCTTGGATCACAGGAATAAATTACATTTTAAAATATATTCAAATATTACAATATGTTTTGACTAGTGGTGTGTGCACATTTGTACAGAAGGCAGAACAACTGTCATGTTTCATGCTCCTGATTCACATTTTATTTGCTTCATGTTGAATCAAAGTGTTCATGACGCACTCTTCACATGACAGATGGTCTGGTGTCTGGAAATAGGTGTGGCTGGTTTCCATGACCACCATTGTACCTCATACACACACACACACATCAACTTATGAAGACCTGATCACATAGGTGATAAAAGGAGCTATACGGAGGTGTGTGGAGATAAGGAGGGTTTTTTGATTCACTAAGAAGTTCCTGAGGAAGGATAACCTAGAAATCCAGACCAAACTCACCTGTGAGGAACACAGTTGAAGCATCTTCTCCAGTGAAGAATTCTTTAGTTCTTTCATCGAAACGCAGCCAGAGACCAACAGCTAAAACTCCTGTACCTGCGAGCTGAGGAAACAAACAAAAAGATTTAGGCTAATAAATCTAGGGATGTGTTTAGTTTGAGAAACAGGGACAACAGTGGCATTGGCAAACTGAACAACCACATAGAGAAAACATAGCTGCAGGCCAAGTGTGGAATCATTTACAAAGGTGAAGCATCCAGGAAGATGAATGCATTCCAACAAGCCTTATGGTACAAAGACATTTCAACAAAAGCTGACCAACCTGATAATCTTGCTAGCCTGCTTCCAACTGCAAAATCTTACGTCCGCAGGGCAAACATTTAGAAAGAGATATGCAAAAATATGCTGAATGAACTCTAATTTGTCTTGACCTACTCCAGAAATTCCCAGGATGAAGAAATGTGGCTTCCATGAATGAGTAACGTACTAAGATTGTAATCATTCTTGTTTCTACACATTCTCACAGACATTAGTTAATCGACAGCTCACATACAAAATAAAATACACCTTTAGACTTGATTGCAGTCAAAACAGATTGTTTTGATAGTATGCACATAAAAAGTTGGTGTAACTTTTCATTATCATTCCACCTTCTATGAAGTTGCACAATAGATGGATCAGTGTGTTCCTCAGGTGCTTTGACCAATGACGCAATGAATACTAAGAAAAAAACCATCCTAGCCAAACCAGATCATACCAAAAACCCACACATACACACAAGCATCTCTGGAACTCGACAAATTCATTGCAATCCTCCAGTGTTCTACTGTTTTGGAAAACGCAGTCACAAATATGAGTCACGGTGACTCACTGCCAGGGTGTGGAGGCATTTGACCCTCAAAGATTCCCAAACTGATCCCAGCTTTTTTCATTCACACACAATGGGAGTTGCTGATGGGTGGTTTCAGTGTTTGCTAGTTTGCCCACTCAAAGCTAACTTAGGTCCAGGCCTAAATACCAAGAGCCTTTTGAATTTTCATTTTGAAGCACTTTATGACAAGATAAGTGTTACAGACTGAACCTTATTTCTGCTGTTATTGGTTTAAAATTTAGAGGCCTGCAACTTCATGTGAACATTCATTTTTTTGACTTGTTAAAATGTCATACATTCAAGTTAAAATATTTTTTCAAACACATTTCCAGTCAACAGTAAAAGTACAACTTTAACAGGCTTACATAAAACAGTCACTACCAAATATTTTAACCAAATGAATGGTTAATGGTTATGTGCAACTAAACCTTACATGTTCTTAAATAGATTTAACCAGATTTTGTTCTAAAAATACCCAGTCTAACCACAGCTTCTGTTTAAAAGTCACATGCACAAGAAACTAATTTTACACTTAATGCAAGTGTGAAAACTGTAGAAGAGTAGAGAAAAGTTTGTCACACACTACATCAAATATAAATAATCTGAGTGAGCAAACACACACCAAGTATGACATGTAAACAAGCAACTAAAAACTTTTATATCCTTATCACATCACACCACATTTAACCCACATTTACATTTCTCTGTTACTATGTTCCTTTTTTACTCCACAAACTGAATTAACACATGCTCACATAATGATACAAAAACACCTACCCAGAAGATAAAGTTGAAGACAAATAGCAAGTATTTGATACACTGAATTCCACCCTCGGCCATGGTTAAAATGTAAGCGTAGTTTCAAGAGAAAACACCCGACACTGAGTACCTGAAACGTGCTTGTTTCCCAGAGCGAGTGAACAAAAAAATTCAAGCCGGCCACACCCTCCTACCTGGCCTTTGAAGGAAAAGAAGGAGGGGCAAAAACATTTTAGATTTTCTGTGTCACAGGAAAGTGTAGGGGAAGATCACAGATAAAAGGTTACCTGCCACTTTGTCATGCGTAAAAAAAACTATATAAAGTATAAAAGATCCACATGGCACTTTGGTTGCCAAAACTGCATCAACACAAGCTGATCTGGTTTAACTTATCATGTAACTCGAGCTGTCCCTCAGGAAGTCAGAACACAGGGAAGTCAAAACAGCTATTGTCCCTTTGCTTCACTCTTAATGTGGAGATGAGGTAGAGACAGAGGTCAGGGAGAAGACAGTACATTAACCCTATAAAGCCTATGGTGTCATATGTCATACATTAATTAACAAGACCTCTAAATGATTAACATGATAAAAATTTTAATCTTACACTGATCATTTTTAAGCAAGTTTTTATTCTAAAAACACCTACTTTCAGGCTGTGGTACACATCTTTTTTTGTTGTGAAGTATTTAATGATTTTTATGAAGTAAATGTAAGAAGAACTTTTATATCATTAGAAATATTTCAAGATGAGCACTTCCTGGACTGAAGCTATCTATCTATCTATCTATCTATCTATCTATCTATCTATCTATCTATCTATCTATCTATCTATCTATCTATCTATCTATCTATATCATCTGATGTATCATCAAATACGATATATCAAGAAAAAATTTTGTTCATCTCTCAATCATCATGTATTGCATTATATGTTTTGCGCCTACAGTAAAAACTGCAGAGCTTTTATAATAAAAGCTATTTAAATATCATCTTACTAAAACATATTATTGGGAGATATAAAGTGACAACTGATATGTATATGCATTTTATATAAGTAGTTTGCTAGTGATCTCATTGATTTACATTACAAGCTATCTGAATTTAATCTTTTTGGCAATATGAGCAACTGTACCAAACTGCATATTTTTGCTCAGTTTGAGCTGTTTTTTTCCTCCTCATGTATGAGCTCCATATTCGCCTGTATCATGATTCATGGACCATAAATGCCTTTTATCAAAGTAAACAGTCTTGTTTAAAGTTTCTAGGTGAAGCACTCATGAAAATGTTCAACCAAACTTGTTAGTGCTAATATAGATTGTTTAGCCTATATATATTTCTATTTTCCCTTTATAGACTAGGTTATTGGTTTCTGTCCTTATTTCTTTCTTTGTGAAATGTGTTTACATTTCATCCCTGGGGCTAAATTTAACCTCATTGATGGGATGAATTAAGGATGTTGTTTCCTAGCAACAGGAATGCAAAAGTTTGACATGTTCTTCCTATCAATAAGAAAAAAATACCATCTTGGACATGGAATACCTTACATTATCAATATTCAGCCTGAAACTTGTCTTCTCGTTAACCGCTCAACCAATATACAAAACTCCCTCTGAGAAATATTGTACAAACAATGGTAGCGTTTATAGAAAATTGTTTTGTCTTTAGTTTCTGAGCATGTTCTGCTTACCCGCTGCCCATAACGCCATATTTTGAATCACACTATGGCGAACGTAGATTTGTATTCACATATTATAAGATGGAGAAGTCTTAGCTCATGAATATTAATTAGGGCGTGCTGACGTTCCTCAGTCACCTTCCTGGAGATGAAAGTTGCGTAATCGCAGTTTTTTAGTAGGCTCCTTTTTTATGCATAATTTATCTAGTTAAGTATTTTATATACAATTCGCCAACAGATCAACGTAACTGTGAGCATATACAAACGTACACTTCTCACTGATCCAGATGCCGTAAAATAGCCTACGTTACGTAATTAATATTAAGTTGAGCCTTCACCATAGTAGGTGACTTTTCGAAACGAGAGCATAGGCGGAGCGTGTGTAAGGCTGGCCACTGGGTCTTATGGCAAAAAATGCCACTAAATTGGACAAAAATGCTTCTGCACAAACAAATTAAATCTATTGCTAACAAAGTGAAAATGAATAGAAAGTGTCGATTGCGGCATTAGATTAAGATCTGCTCATGTTGCACTGTATTACATTTTAAGCCTTTTTACAGTTTTGCGCATTATAACCAATCCCACACGATTATGTTGAGTTTGGGAATGCAATGGCCAATCAGAGGCGGTCAGATGAGTCATCGCTGAAACTCATCAGCTTTGTTGAGTGCGCGCGCGTACGCAGACTGAAATCCGGACTCTTGTAAATTTTCTCATCATAAACAGCAAAACGCAGATGTACGTACAATGTTAATAAGATATTAATTTTGCAGTGTAGACAGCTTCAGTGATTAGGCTATAAGGACAGTGTTGTTTTTTTGAGAGTGCTTAAACTCGCGATAGATCAAAGTTAGTGATAATGTCACTTTCTGTAGGCTATAATTTATTCGCCGTTTGAATAACCGTGGAAATGAAAAGCTGTATAGCCTAATTATCAATTTCTAATGTTTTAATTAAGTTGTAATCACGTTAAATACAAATTCAGTCCCGTTAAACATATTTTATTAGCCTACATGACACCGCTGTCTGGTTCTTGCCTAAAAAGACATGATGTTTGTAGATTTGGCTGCTTTTAGCCTTACCCTAGAGTTTGTTCACCCTCGGCCTATGACAGAGTGCCAATCAATGACAATTCAATTCAGCAAAACAGATATCAGCCTTTCATATATTTGTCGTACTTTTATGTTAAGTAATTTAAAAAAGTAGGCATATTTTTTAGAAATTTGTTTAAAAACCAAACTCAGATACTAGTAGCCTATTCAGGCAGAATAGCACGTATGTAGCCTAGACATTATGTCACGCACATAGGCTTACAAATATTTACCCACGATAAAACATTTTGTACTGTATTAAACTCACCCAAAATATGAAATTAAAGACGAATATCATATATTTGATGCACTGCTCTCCACTCGACAGGTCTGACTTAGACATCATGTAAATCCAGTTTCTAAATCAAATACACAGCAACTGAAGTTTTGTTGTTCTCAGATGTTTAAATTCCCAAAGCTCTGTGTCTGTCCTTGTGTTGCTCGTCTGTGGCTCAATGCTGCTGGCCTGAGGGGAAGTGACTCTTTATAACGGTAAACTCCCACCTCACATGCGAGAAAGAGAGAAACTCTAGTCGATCACTTTTTTTCTTAACTTGATGACATCTGCATGTTATGAAATGTTCATTAAGTAGGCTAATGAATTTGTATGTACTTAAAATGGAAAGATACTAGCATTTGAAGAACATGTTAAAACTGTCCTCTCACAACCACTGTCTTGTTTTCTGTGTTTATTTTCAGATTGTGTGGCTCTTTCACACCTATGCATCACAAGAGTTGTCTCGTCTTCTGATCAGTGTACTAACACGGCACTTTGCACCTTTCTCAGTTTCAATTTTAAGCTGGCAATCAATTGTTTTGACCTTATCAGCGCAAAAATAAATAAATAAATAAATGAATTAATAAAATAAAAATAAATAGTTCTTGAAATTGTTGTGACTAACAAATGAGCAGATCTGCAATCATGATATAATCAGTGATATTTGATAAAAGATGTGTGTTTCTGTTGCAAAAAAAACCCTAGATAACGTTCTTGGTTTTCAGAGAACATTCAAAAGGAAGGTCTTCGTAACTAATGTTTGCAAAATGTTCCTTTAACTTTCAAATAACCAAAATAAATAAAATAATAAAAACTTTTCAGAAATAACGTTTTCATAACATTCTTTCATAACATATTTTTGTTCAAGCAACGCTAGCAATGAGTTCTGCTGTGTTATAGCCTACCCTTCTCGAATATTCTCTAATGACATTTTTACTCTTAAAATAATCAATACATCTTTGATATTGAAACCACTTTACAGCAGGCTATAAATTATGCATTTGTCAAAATCGTACCCTAAATGTCAGATAGGCGACAGCATATAATGCTTTCCTCTCTAAGATGTGAACTAATGGTTACAGGATGTCAACATCACATGACACATCGCCATGGCTCAACACTTAGTCAGTTGTGGTTTCCTCTCCAATAATGTAGCCTATAGGTGCTAAATCCTCATAACTTTAAGTCATATTTATCAAAGCATTGCACCCCGTATGTGGCATTTGCGGAAAACACAGATAAGGCGGATAATTAACATGCACTGCTATCTTATGCAACGATTACTCATGGCTGCTTCCACAGTGAACATTTTCTGCTCTGTTTACAAAGTCTGTCCTCTGTCTAATTATAGAAATTTTTTGCTTTGACTGATTTTTCCTAAAGCTGGTGGTGCCGGCTCTGCGGAGAGGCGAGTACAGTGAGGATGATAATTTCGTTGCAGATGAATGGAGCCCATTGTCACGGTCAGAGCAGCGCTTCTTTTCTTCATCCCCCAGTGTTGCGACACCCGTCCATCTCCGCCTGTGATGCACGTCACCCTTAGCAACCGGAAAACAATGACTGTCAATCATACTGCCAGGGACTCGACGGAATATCATATATTTATTAGGGTGACCATGCGTGCTCTTTTTCCCGGACACGCCATGGCCAGTATTTCTTTATTACCAAAAATATCCAGGTTTTGGCTTTGATTTCATAGTCTATAGCCTACTTGCTGAAGCTATAATGATCGAAAAGTAGTAGTCCAATAACATGCAGACATTGCACATAATCGACCAGTCGTGAGAAGGTGGGATCTACAGAGAATGAGAGGCAGAGAGAAGCGATGCAAATACGCATACTTAGGTGTGTTCGACATGAAGCGGCGCTGCACAGACCGATCGGTGTAGAGAACCGTGAGAGCGATTCGAAAGCATAAGGAGCCGTTGATGTCATAACACCGATCGGTCTGCGCAGCGTAAACAAAGCCAAAACCTGGATATTGTATGGGTGCCCAACCCTGTTCCTGGAGATCTACACTGTAAAAAATGAAACTGCTAATTTTCCAGTTTACAAAATCTTTTGAGTTTCAAAAAAAAAAAAAATGCAATTTTCTTGAAACTACATAAAAATTCTTGTCAGACCAACAAAATTACCCCTAATGTTGCTCCAACTAGTCAAACACAGTTGTCTGAACAAAGAATTTCATATTGTTGAAATGTTAAGGCTTTGTGAGTTCCCAGCATGCAATGTAGCATGAATAAATATGCAGTTACTGTTATAACATTACTGCTTCATTTAAACTTTTTTGTTATTGTTTTATCATTATTGTTAGTTATTTTTTATACTGTGATGTAAAGAGCTCATCTTTTTAACATTTGTTGGTTGTCACCATTCTTGAGGTTTTGAGCCCTAGAGTTTGTTGTGTCCTTTTCCTGGATATCTTAGTCTTGTAAGTTGTTTTACAAACAAAGACACTGTTATAATGTCATTTGTAAACAAACATAAATTTGATAATGTGGTGATTTCTAAAAATTACCTCATGACAGTAATTGTTTCAGCTGCTGTGACAAGAATTGTTCTATTAGAGAAAATCAGCATTGCATGAACAAACAAATTTACATTGGCTCAACAAAATATCTTTATTGAGCGGAACTAAAAATCTATTGTTGAGAAAACTCAAAAGTCTTACTGCATCAAGTTGCCTTACTTTTTTAAGTATTCTCAACTGTTTATTTTTTTACAGTGTACCTTCCTGCAGAGTTCATTTCAAACCCTGATAAACACAGCTGTCTGTAATTATCAAGTGCTCCTTCAGACCCTAATTAGTTGTTTTTTAAAGCCAGTTGTGTTTTATCAGGGTTGGAGCTGGACTGTGCAGGAAGGTAGATCTCCAGGAACAGGGTTGGGCACCCCTGTTGTAGGCAATACTGAAATCCTGGCCTGGAAGTGTCCAGGAAAAAGGGCACGAATGGTCACCCTATATATTTATTGAAATTCTGTTTACTTAACAAAGCTCTTGTCAACAAGGCAGATGGCATAGAACTGAGTCACAATGTGCTTCTCACCTCAGCATCCCAGATGCTCAATAATTTCATTGGCCTCTGGAGTTGAATCATTTAGGTATGAAATTCCAGACAATTAGGTTAATTCAGACACAAGACCTGTTTGACCTCAGAGTGACATTTCAACAGTAATTTCATTTTGAGAGAGATTACTGGATGAACAACGTCTGTTTTTGTAAACACTAAAATCAGATCAGTTTTTAAAGGGCCTATTTCATGCATGAAGGTTTTGTGGAATGTGTGCACATTTGTCACATTTTTACACATTGAGCAAAGACATGATGACATTTAATCTAGTGTGCATCATGGTATAACCAAAGATCCTCTTTTTTCTGAGGAAACCTGTTGCATATTTTTTAGTCACTCTGGTGTCTGCATGACCACTATTATCATTTACTCACCCTCATGCCATTCACAGTGACTTTCTCTTTCTGTGGAACATAAAAGAAGATGTTTTAAAGAACGCTGTTAACTAATCAGTTTCCTTTCCCATTGACTTTTAATGTAGGGACACAAAATACAACAGAACAGAAATACAACAAAACGGTTTGGATATAAACATTCTTCAAAAATATCATCTTTTGTGTGGATAATGTTCAAGAAGTTCCTTGACATTTCCTCAGCTGGATTTAAAATTAAATTGATTTATTCTCAAAGAGAAGGGAAAAGGAAGAATAAGGGTCGGTTTGAGGCCTTTTGTGAAAGGATCTCTCTTCAAAACAACTCTGTATTCATAGTGGCACAAAGACCGTCTTGAAAAAAAAGGGCTCTTTTGAGTTCGGGACATTGGAGGCTAGTGGTGGGTAATGATGCTATGCAGTGTCGGATTTAAGCATGGGCGACATGGGCAACCGACCAGGGCGGCATCTTGCACAAGAAAAAACAAAACAAAAAACAACCGGAATACGCGATCGGGTTTTACCGCTCATTTGCACTTCAAGTCAATATCATGTCACCTTGCGCGTCAATTAACCTGTTCGGGACTCGACTTGTGTGGCCGGAGAAGTGAGGGTGAACCAGTTCCATGTTATCAATATCATTTATTTTCTTAGCACCCCCACATAATGGTCTAGCCCCCCCCCCCCCCCCCATTTTTAGGCAAGTATGCCACCAGATATGGGTGTTAGGCCTATGTTATAAAATATTTGTTCAGACTGAATTTGTATTGAGCCTAACCTGATGACAATTTAATGAAATCATTACACTTTAATTTCCACCGTTATTCAAACAACAAATAAAAGCTAACAATAACATGTACATTATACATAGCCTATTGCTGACTTAACTTTGGCTATGTCTATCACTTATATTATGCTATGCTATTACACACAAGGGCAGTAACATTACTTTTTCTAATCAACAAGCTTACATAACCAGACAGTAAGGCTGTGTAATTTTGTAATATAATGTATTTTTTAAACAAACGTATCACCCACTTTATTAATGTTTTTGCTGTACAGTTGTGCATTTATTTATTTGTCCTCAATTTGTAACAATGTAAATATATACATTTATACAGACACAATGTGTGTGTTTGTGTATAAATACACACACACACACACACACACACACACACACACACACACACACACACAGGCTATGCATGTATAGAACGCCAAGGCCGCCAATCAATCTAGAACAGGGGTTTTCAAACTGTGGGTCGCGACCAACTTGTGGGTCGCAGAATGGAGCAAGGTGGGTCCCACAGTCACTTGGTTGCAGCTAAATTTGCGTTTAAATGACACACACTCACACAGTTCAGTCTAGGGCTGCACGATATAGCCTACCAATATTAATTAAGAATTGCAATATCCTTAGTGTGATTTTTGAATTGCAATTAAGTCCGCGATTTAAAACATGCGTTGCGTGTTTTGAAGCACGGGCATCCACGAGTTGTAATTACAGTGAGGGTCTCAGAGCAACGTCATTATTAAAAGGTTCAATCGGTCCGCATTATTAATGAGAAAAAAACTGCTCACTTCAATGCGGCGTATTCTGCATGAGATTGCATACACCAGAAAATTCAAATGTTACGGAAATGGTTTCAGGTACAGGTCCTTCTCAAAAAATTAGCATATTGTGATAAAAGTTCATTATTTTCCATAATGTAATGATAAAAATTAAACTTTCATATATTTTAGATTCATTGCACACCAACTGAAATATTTCAGGTCTTTTATTGTTTAATACTGATGATTTTGGCATACAGCTCATGAAAACCCAAAATTCCTATCTCAAAAAAATTAAAATTAGCATATTTCATCTGACCAATAAAAGAAAAGTGTTTTTAATACAAAAAAAGTCAACCTTCAAATAATTATGTTCAGTTATGCACTCAATACTTGGTCGGGAATCCTTTTGCAGAAATGACTGCTTCAATGCGGCGTGGCATGGAGGCAATCAGCCTGTGGCACTGCTGAGGTGTTATGGAGGCCCAGGATGCTTCGATAGCGGCCTTAAGCTCATCCAGAGTGTTGGGTCTTGCGTCTCTCAACTTTCTCTTCACAATATCCCACAGATTCTCTATGGGGTTCAGGTCAGGAGAGTTGGCAGGCCAATTGAGCACAGTAATACCATGGTCAGTAAACCATTTACCAGTGGTTTTGGCACTGTGAGTAGGTGCCAGGTCGTGCTGAAAAACGAAATCTTCATCTCCATAAAGCTTTTCAGGAGATGGAAGCATGAAGTGCTCCAAAATCTCCTGATAGCTTGCTGCATTGACCCTGCCCTTGATAAAACACAGTGGACCAACACCAGCAGCTGACATGGCACCCCAGACCATCACTGACTGTGGGTACTTGACACTGGACTTCAGGCATTTTGGCATTTCCTTCTCCCCAGTCTTCCTCCAGACTCTGGCACCTTGATTTCCGAATGACATGCAAAATTTGCTTTCATCTGAAAAAAGTACTTTGGACCACTGAGCAACAGTCCAGTGCTGCTTCTCTGTAGCCCAGGTCAGGCGCTTCTGCCGCTGTTTCTGGTTCAAAAGCACACGCCTGTGCACGGTGGCTCTGGATGTTTCTACTCCAGACTCAGTCCACTGCTTCCGCAGGTCCCCCAAGGTCTGGAATCGGTCCTTCTCCACAATCTTCCTCAGGGTCCGGTCACCTCTTCTCGTTGTGCAGCATTTTTTTGCCACACTTTTCCTTCCCACAGACTTCCCACTGAGGTGCCTTGATACAGCACTCTGGGAACAGCCTATTCATTCAGAAATTTCTTTCTGTGTCTTACCCTCTCGCTTGAGGGTGTCAATGATGGCCTTCTGGGCAGCAGTCAGGTCGGCAGTCTTACCCATGATTGCGGTTTTGAGTAATGAACCAGGCTGGGAGTTTTTAAAAGCCTCAGGAATCTTTTGCAGGTGTTTAGAGTTAATTAGTTGATTCAGATGATTAGGTTAATAGCTCGTTTAGAGAACCTTTTCATGATATGCTAATTTTTTGAGATAGGAATTTTGGGTTTTCATGAGCTGTATGCCAAAATCAATTTCAGTTGGTGTGCAATGAATCTAAAATATATGAAAGTTTAATTTTATCATTACATTATGGAAAATAATGAACTTTTATCAGAATATGCTATTTTTTTGAGAAGGACCTGTATGTTCATTCATTTCTATCGTCTGTTTGAACTGCATTGTTTTCGTTCGGGAAACAGACTGTAAAAAGCATTTCACATGCAGGGCATAAACGTAGGGTTAATTGTAACACTACAAGATTGAAACATTTCCACATAACAAAATGTACAAAATTTCGCAATATTTCCTTGACATATCATCTCTATATAGAGAAAAAAAAAAGTTCAAAAATCTTTTGAAGATATTGCTGACCATTTATTTAACCATTGCAAAAGCAAATTTCTGACTGAAGTAAATTTGTCATCTCGTTTTTTAGTGTTTATTTAAAATGAGACGCATCTGTGTATTATTTTACCTATTTCACAATTATTTTAATCTCCAAACTGTTTTAGATAGTTCTGCTTTACTTCTTCTGCTTTCCTAAAAAAGTGTTGGATTGTGCACCGCTTTTCCTTACACACACACACACACGGAAGGACCATGAATACATTTTCTGCGCTGAACCCCGCGATGAGTTTAACAACACGCAGCGCAGATTACAGTTCACTGTAGTGAGCATGTTTCACGTTTTTATGGACGGATCATATTTTAACATCTGTAAACAAAGAAATTAAAACTTAAATATTATAGTGAAATTTTACAGTTGTACACTAAAATAAAATGGTTATTTTTCTTAAATACTTTCTGTCATATCAAACTTTTAATTAAGATTAGGCTTAAAGTAATGGCAATTGTTTATTTTTTATTTTTATCTCAAATATTTCGGTGGGTCGTGAAATAGATTATACTTGTCTAGGTGGGTCATGGAATGGAAAAGTTTGGGAACCACTGATCTAGAACCGCCACTGATGCTGTGATAATGGTGCCCTCTTGTGGTTCTCAGACGTAGAAGACGTTAAAAAGAAAAAAAAAGAGAGATATTTTAGGTTGCATTGTTGATTATTGAACACATGAGGGCACACACTGCTAAAATTCTGATGACTTTATCAAAGGACCACCAACCGTTTTTAACCACAAGAGAGTGCTAATGTTGCATCACATCTGGGCCAAATCTCAGAGCTGTACCCTCCAGAACTATGTGAGTAATGTAAAGCATATACGAGAAGGTGTGAAATGCATGAGAGCATCAAGGCTGTTTTAATGGGCAGGCTTTTGAAGAGTTAAATGTGACATACTCCCCATTCTTGTTTCCAAGAGAAAATCAAGCAAATCGAGAGCAGTTGTGTGGGTGAGCTGGTGAGGGGTATAAGTGTAGTTTCTGAATGGAGGAAATTCTAAATGTCCTCACTGATCTGAATGAATTCCTATAGACCTGGATATAGAACATAACTTGGCAACATGACAATCATGGTAATTGTGTGTTCAAATATATGTTTTTACCGGGCTTCTGATCTTCAGTATGAAAGAGCATCACATCCAAGCCCATAAAAAAATAAAATAAAATAAATAAATGTTTTGCTAACGTTCCCATCAAGTTATGAAAAAGATATTTCTGAATGTCCAGGTTTTTCTCCGTTATGTGAATGTTAGAGAAAGCATTTAGGGAATGTACAATTTTTGTTCAGAATTATCTAATCTTTAAAAATGTTCTCAAAACAATATCACAAAAACATTATTACACTGTTCATGGAACGTTTTTCCTGAAATGTTTTAGTTAGAGGTTTGTCTTTTTTAAATGTTACTACTTAATTATTTTAGAATGTTTAAAGAATATCCAAAAGTAACATTCCCATAATGTATGCAAAATTATGAAATTGCATGTTTCATAAGGCAAATGTTTTCTTAACCAAGAAAAAAAAAGTTTTTAAACATGTTTTAAAAATAGAAAATCTGAATGTTTAGAGAACACGTAGAAATAATAACTTTAATAGAAACTTGCAAGAATGTTCTGAGAACATTTCCTGTTTGCTGGGATAAAGGCTGCTGGGCCTAATATTTTAGTGTGTGACATAAAGGGGCAGGTGCATAATCATAATGATGCGGTCAGCCAAAATAAACACTCTAAGACATTTCCACAGAATCTGCTTCTCTCGGTTTTTAATAGTTCCATTTCTGGTGGACCAGGATGATAAGTGGGCTGTGTTTACCTGTGACAGAAGGTCCTGGAAATTAGTTAAAGTCTGGCACAATCATAAGCCCTCTCTCTCTCTTTCCAGCAGTCATGGTACAGTATTAAATTAAGCCTGGCCAAAGTCTTGAGAGGATTTTGCGCCTTCACAGTCTCCAAGCATCCCATACCTGGTTGTGTTCAGCTCGCTGGCAACATGGCTGTGAATAAATCCTGTTCATATGTAGGTAAGTAATAACAAACCCTGTTGACAGATAATTGGCCATTCATGAGTTGACTTCTCCTGACTTCAGTAAAAACAGTACCAGAGGCATTTAACAGAATGGTTATGCTCTGTCCGGATAACAACATGCTGTTGACAACAGTAAACTGTACATGTATGTAAAATAATATTTAATAATTGAAGATGCAGAGTGCCTGTGTAGGTGACATTTATTTGAATTAATTATAAATATTCATATGGCTTCTATTTAGATATTAATAGAAATATTTTGTTTTGAATAAAAATATAGCAATTTGTTTATGTTATTGGTGTTGAATATTGTTTCTGCAAATAGATTATGTTTTTTGCTATGTGTGATCAGACAGTTATAGGAAGAGTTGTCTTTGTAGGTTTCTTTTTGAGGTCTTTTAAATGTTAGAGGTGCATCCTTAAGCCTGTGTAGTCATGTTCTTAGAGTAAGATCAATATAAATCATCCCCTTGGAATTATAAGGTTCTATCTGCATTCCGAGTAGTTTTGAAATATTGAGCTTCAAAGTTTTTGCATTCCATTCAACTGTATAGATAGAACCTTTTTGTTTTTTAAGTAAAAAGTTTCAAAATGGACACAACATTAAAAAATCTATCACATGATATAAAAAAGTTGTCACAGAATAAGAACATGTGAATAACTCAATTTTTACAAAAATATCAGATAGAACCTTATAATTCCAAGGGGACGAAATGTTAAATGTATGGATATTAATTGCTATTAAAACTTTATTGTTTCCCATCAACAGAGGTGCATAGCTGTGTTCTGAATGGAGTCAGCACTGCCTTGAGTGAGTCCTCCTCTATCTGGAGTGATTTAAAGGAAGTATCTGAGATTGAAGTCATGAACTCCATCAGCTGCACCTTTGATGATCCATTTGATTTCAGTGAAGAGTCTTGGGATCAAGTGAGTAGCCTGCTCAACATTTCTATGTGGCAAATAAACTCTGTGTGTGTTTGTATATTACTTTAAAGAAATAAAGCATCAGAGCCTCATAATAGGGGTGAAGAAGTTGGCTATAACGGCACTAAAATTCTACTAAACCACTAAAAAACAACAAATGCCACAACCATAACACTTTACTTGTTGGTCGCTGTGCATGGACAAACTTTCCTGATTTATGAGGTCATCTTATGCAATGATAAAATTTAGGTCATTTTGATATATTGTACATTCTAATGAGTTTTAAAAGGTTGCATATTTATGTTGCTAGTGGTTAATGAAATTAGCTCGAATAAATGAATAATTCTTGATAATTTCAGGGATTCTCACTGCTAGGTTGACAGAGAAAGATGCAGAATGGATAAACTACAACAAATTTATAAAATGTGTCTATGCTACAAGCTGTCTGTTCACTAAAAGCAGGAAAAGGAGGAGTTTGAACACTTTCCAAGTGCCAAATGTAATTGAAATGATTGGGAAATCTAAAAAAAAAAAAAAAAAAATATATTAATAAATATATATATATATATATATATATATATATATATATATATATATATATATATATATATATATATATAAAATATAAAAAAAATAAAAAAATAATAATAAAAATATTATTTGCACATTATTTTGTTAAAAAATCCTAACCTTATGTTTTAATTTATTTTATGTGTTGCTCCATCAACAGTATTTTTTTTTTCTTTATTAATATTTTTCTTCATTACTTTATTGATTTAGAAGTGAGCACATTTTGCTTATGGGGCATTTAGCCCCCCTGAATCCTATATATTAAGCTCCAACCAAGCGCTATTTAACAGAGATTCGCGGTGCAATAAACGGATGTTCGCGGAATGTTTTTTTCTTTTTTCTTTTTGGGTCTTGAACCTGTTGTAGACTTCATCTTTACGCACGCGCGCAATCCCCTCTGGCGCGTAATGATGCGCTCTGGCGCTTGGAGACGCGCAGGTATTCCTCCAGGGACAATTAGTCAGGGACAAATCAGAAGTTTCTGTGGAGATGAGTTATGTTGTGCGTGAAGCAAAGCTTTGCGCTTCCCAGTCAACGGTGCCAAAATCAGACAGACGGATGGATTTCATGCTTTGCGAGATCGATGGATAAACAGAGGGAAAGATGGATGGTGGCGTCTCTGTAGGGTGACATCAGAAACGGGCATGCCACCAGAAACGCGAACAAATTTTTCAGGAACGCTGAGAAACTGTTGCTGTTTCTAATTGTTTTTGTGTTTTTATTTAATGTGACAACATGCTGCAGACAACTGACAACAAGATACACGTGAGTATGCTTTTGATTTTTCATGAGTAATACTACTAGAATACTAGCAGTAATACTCAAACAGATTAGCATTAGTTCTATAGCCAAAACATTGAATGAAGGATAACCCAGAAATAATGGCATGAATGAAAATTGTCCATTGCTTTCATACTTTCAATCTAAATTGAAGTGTATTGAGAGCAGCCAAATTAAGAAGCAATAGTCTGACCTACATCTATCCTCACCATACTCCCTCCCCCTTTCTCCTAAGTTGAATTTGATATGCATGTACACTGCTGATGAACACCAAGCTTGGGTACATTGTATTCTCCTCTCACCTGTTCAGGTGGCCAATAACCTAATGGACATGGACCAGGACCCTTGCAAACGGCTGTGCTTTGCCGACGGCCGAAGGAAAGTGGACTATGTGCTGGTGTACCACTATCGAAAACGCTCCTCCGTCAGGGGGTCTCCTAGTCAACACAGACTGTCTGTCATCTCCAATGGTAGTTATCCTTTAGGAGTGGAGGGAAAAGACCCAGAGGGAGGGAAAGATGAACCTGCGGAGGTGGTGGTGGACGTCGGACCCCCAATCCCTGCCGATGGGGAGAAAATCATGATCCGAGAGGAGTTTGAGGGCAATTTAAAGGATGCTGGGCTGGAAATTGAGCGTGATAAAGAGGTGAGTAGAAACTGAATCGATTTTACATGTGCTGGTTTTTCATTTGAGAATGAACTGATTTTGCTTTAGCCAGATGCATCTAATTGCATTTTGGTCTTTTTAAGGGCCACATCTGGTGCTGATTTTATGGAAAGCTGTCACTTTAGATCAGTTGAGTCGTGCCTTGTCAAAAACAATATCAGTCATGTGACCACTTCCATTCATATCCTAGAAATTTTACAAAATAAGATCTTGACCATGAAAATTGACTCCAGTTTGGTTTTCATAAAGATTGATTCAGAAAGTTTATACCTTAATAGTGTATGTGTGTGTGTGTGTGTGTGTGTGTGTGTGAATTATGAGCTAGTCAGTCTTTCCAGGTCATACTACACAGCCTGGTATTGGATAGAATTACCATTTCACAGGGCATCAGACCAACTTGGGAATCATCTATGTATCATTGTTTTGTTATGTAAGCCATTACTCTTAAAGATGGCCCATTATGGAGTAATTGGTCTGTATTTTTATGGTATTATTAATGGTCCCAAATGAACTCTTCTTCATCTGTTGCTAGTGAGCTTGTTTTTATATCATATCTGGGGAATCAGGTGAACTCCCCTTACTTAAAAAGCTAACGGACATGCATTCTTGTCTACAGAAAAACACTCTTTTAGACTATAGCAGATACAACAAATTAATAAAATGTGTCTATGCTACAAGCTGTCTGTTCACTAAAAGCAGGAAAAGGAGGAGTTTGAACACTTTCCAAGTGCCAAATGTGATTGAAATGATCGGGAAATAAAAAAATAAAAAAATAAAATAATAATAATAATAATAATAAAAAATAAATAAATAAATAATAATAAAAATAGTATTTGCACATTATTTTGTTAAAAGATCCTAACCTTATGTTTTAATTTATTTTATGTGTTGCTCCATCAACAGTATTTTTTTTTCTTTATTAATATTTTTCTTCATTACTTTATTGATTTAGAAGTGAGCACATTTTGCTTATGGGGCATTTAGCCCCCCTGAATCCTATATATTAAGCTCAAACCAAGCGCTATTTAACAGAGATTCACGGTGCAATAAACGGATGTTCGCAGAATGTTTTTTTCTTTTTTCTTTTTGGGTCTTGAACCTGTTGTAGACTTCATCTTTACGCACGCGCGCAATCCCCTCTGGCGCGTAATGATGCGCTCTAACAACACATTGTTATTGTGCATCTCTGTCTTTGTGATCATTTTGTACTGCTTCTGTAGGACGATTAGACTGTAAATGCTTGTGGTGTGAAGCCAAGTAAGATTATCAGGCTGGTAATAGTAGTGATTGTCTACTCTCTCTCTCAGAAGAGCTGTAAACCAGCCTTTGAGAGCACACTGAGTTAACTATACCCTAGCCTGAAAGGGACCAAATTTCTCCACAATATTTAATACTTTGCCATTTGTTGTTGTTATAAATGATAGATACCCCCTTTCAACTCTGACATAATCATCTAAATCTGAGGTGTTTTTTTTTTTATCATGTATCGCGCATTTAAAAACACAGAGATATTAAACAATGCTCTCCATAGCATTGTTTCCCTATGGGAAGCCTAGTAAGGTGGCAAGATGTGCCTGCAGTGGCTTTGTCATGATGGCTTTCATCATCATCATAGTGATCACCAAACCCTAATTCAACAGTCTTCTCCTGGCTTGTCTGATCACAAACATAACATAATGTTTTGCCCCAGCTGGTGTTTTCGAGGTATACTCTCCGACCTCTACAAATACCTGTAGTCAGACGCTCTGAATTATTCAGCCGGTAAGTGAAGTTTGATTGAAGACTGAAGTCTGAACAGGGACAGCGGGTCAAGTCACACCTTAGAACCACGTCTCACCTGGCATGTTCCTCTTATCTCGGCACATCATTAGCGTTTACTATCACTCTGGTGGAATATGCTATCTCAGATAGATTCAGGCACTCTAGAATAGTCGAGTTTTAGTTTATTGTTTCATGTATGAGGTGCCTGGTGGATTGAATTCATAGGAAGTGAAGTTTCGTTTTGAATATCTTCAATGCTCAAGGGGATGTAACTGCCGCTAGTATCATGTTTCAGTGGCCGCGTTAGCTGTGTTTGTTTGTCTTTATAGCCCAGGTCTGATGGATAACAATTGGCTTTCTATGGTGGCAATAAAAAAACAAGCCTAAAAACAAAAACAAAAAAACAGAGGGAAGACGTGGTGAGAAACCTATAAATGCACTCAATAGAAAATTTCCTCTCATTTTCCCCTAGTAAATGAATGGGTAACTATGGTAACTGGGATTTGTTTTCCCTTAAGCCAAACCATGCTAAACCTACATTTTACATTATATTTTAATTTTTCTAGAATGCTTTATGTAGTCTTATTTCATATATGCATACATTTTCTAAAGTAGATGCCAGTGCTTCTCTCATTATCATTGTCTTTAAATTTTTGGACATTAAACCAGTTATAGTTGAAACGCTGCTGTGTACGAACCCAATTCCAAAAAAGTTGGGACACTGTACAAATTGTGAGTAAAAAAGGAATGGAATAATTTACAAATCTCATAAACTTATATTTTATTCACAATAGAATATAGATAACATATCAAATGTTGAAAGTGAGACATTTTGAAATGTCCTGCCAAATATTGGCTCATTTTGGATTTCATGAGAGCTACACATCCTAAAAAAGTTGGGACAGGTAGCAATAAGAGGCCGGAAAAGTTAAATGTACATATAAGGAACAGCTGGAGGACCAATTTGCAATTTATTATGTCAATTGGCAACATGACTGGGTATAAAAAGAGCCTCTCAGAGTTGCAGTGTCTCTCAGAAGTCAAGATGGGCAGAGGATGACCAATTCCCCCAATGCTGTGGCGAAAAATAGTGGAGCAATATCAGAAAGGAGTTTCTCAGAGAAAAATTGCAAAGTTTGAAGTTATCATCATCTACAATGCATAATATCATCCAAAGATTCAGAGAATCTGGAACAATCTCTGTGCGTAAGGGTCAAGGCCGGAAAACCATACTGGATGCCTGTGATCTTCGGGCCTTTAGACGGCACTGCATCACATACAGGAATGCTACTGTAATGGAAATCACAACATGGGCTCAGGAATACTTCCAGAAAACATTGTCGTGAACACAATCCAACCCACCATTCACCGTTGCCGGATAAAACTCTATGTCAAAAAAGAAGCCATATCTAAACATGATCCAGAAGCGCAGGCGTTTTCTCTGGGCCAAGGCTCATTTAAAATGGACTGCGGCAAAGTGGAAAACTGTTCTGTGTTGAGACAAATCAAAATTTGAAGTTCTTTTTGGAAAACTGAGACTCCATGTCATCCGGACTACAGAGGACAAGGACAACCCAAGTTGTTATCAGCGCTCAGTTCAGAAGCTTGCATCTCTGATGGTATGGGGTTGCTTGATTGCGTGTGGCATGGGCAGCTTACACATCTGGAAAGGCACCATCAATGCTGAAAGGTATATCCAAGTTCTAGAACAACATATGCTCCCATCCAGATGTCGTCTCTTTCAGGGAAGACCTTGCATTTTCCAACATGATCACATACTGCATCAATTACAACATCATGGCTGCGTAGAAGAAGGATCCAGGTACTGAAATGGCCAGCCTGCAGTCCAGATCTTTCACCCATAGAAAACATTTGGTGCATCATAAAGAAGAAGATGCAACAAAGAAGACCTAAGACAGTTGAGCAACTAGAAGCCTGTATTAGACAAGAATGGGACAACATTCTTATTCCTAAACTTGAGCAACTTGTCTCCTAAGTCCCCAGACGTTTGCAGACTGTTATAAAAAGAAGAGGGGATGCCACAAAGTGATAAACAGATGTGTTGATGCCATGAAATTTAAAATCAACTTATTTTTCCCTTAAAATGATACATTTTCTCATCTTAAACATTTGATATGTCATCTATTTTGTATTCTGAATAAAAATTTTAAATTTGAAACTTCCACATCATTGCATTCTGTTTTTATTCACAATTTGTACAGTGTCCCAACTTTTTTGGAATCGGGTTTGTAATACAAAATGAAGCATAATCTCACAAGAGTTACGGCATGCAAAAGAGACTCCCTTTTATCTGAACAGTGTCTTCTTGTAGACCTAAAGTCTGTTCGCAAGTCTTTAATTTGGAATCTCAAGGCAAACTGTTTAAGTTATACTTAAGTTTGAGTCTCAGACTAGAGTTTGCGATTCTGGTGAAAGCCATGAATTCTTAGGAGATGTTGAGACAGAGATGTTGTTTCTCAACTCTTAGTTTGAGTTAATTATACCAAATGTCAAAGACAGGGTTCAATCTGCCATGAAGAACCATTTCCGCTCATGGGTCTTCAGGAGCCCCTCAAATGTCAGTCGCAGCCAGTTTCTGTAGTGATGGCTCCCACTCAGACTGTGCTCAAATCGACCTAATTGCCTTACCCTGCTGAGATGAAGTACTAATTGGAATATCTTATCCTAATTAACCTTCTCAGATCCACATGTTATTTTTATCTCTGCTTTGTGAGTGTGTGGAGGGGGCAGAGAAAAAACACCCGTCGTGTTGGAACGCAGGGGACGGTGAGGATGTCCTCAGGTTTCCATCATCTCTTTCTGTCTCATCACTCTCATCTCATCCCGATGTCTCTTTCAGTTTCATCTTCCTTTCTTCTTAACACATGCTTCTCTAGATGGCATGGCTGACCATTGCCAGACATATACGGTTACTGTCATCTCTGTATGGGCACGACACAGCTTCAGTGTTAGGTTTCATGGCTACAACTTGCAAAAAGAGATCATTTCCATACCCCCCAAGTATATGTAATATATATAGTCCCTATTTAGGGGCTCTTGGATGGGCTTGATGACAATCTGCCACTCTTTTGGCATTGATACTGCCTTTTGTAGGTTATTTGCAATTTATGTGTTTGTGTTTGCATGCTGCCGATTACCACAGGCTATAATTTTCACAGTATGTTAAAAACAAATGTGAAATGCATTTATAGTAAAACACTTAAAAACCTAAGAGGTAAGTGGTCAGCACTGCAAATTAGCGCTTAAAATATGCAAGTATAACCACAACACTCCTGAGGTTGGTGTAACTGAATCTATAAACTAGAATGGTCTCACCTCTAAAAGGGCAATTTAGTCAACTTTGCAGCTCAAGTAACATTTTTATGTACTTGAAACTTAAAATACATGACCCAAAAAAATACCTCGCATAAAGGGCATGTACTGGATTTAGTAGATTTTGTAGTAGAGTTTGATTATACACAAATGTTTCAATAAAATTCATTTGTGAATATCCCAAACTTTAGAAAAAAATGTGCAAAGATTGTACCTTTAGGGCTCCAACAGTTTGTCACTGGTGCAATACCTTTAAAGGGACGTCTTTGTACCTTATTTACCCCTAAAGGGGTTCATAGTAGTACCTTAAAGGTATACAGTATATTACTGATGAGGTAAAAAGTTGTCCTTTTAAGGGTACTGTCTTAAGGTACAGTTTTTGCATATTTTGACAGTGCATGTACTTATACAATAAAAATTCAATTAAAGTGAACTAATTACCAAAATATTGTCAAAATTCAATAGGAAATGCATATGGGTCAGCATTTATCTTGTCTTAACTGGCCTGAACCGAAGTTTATGTTAAGAACAGGTCACTTATGCTTCATAACTATTTTAGTTTCTCTACTTGTAACTTTTTATTCATAAAATGACACAAATAAACTTAGAGACAGTATGTCAAGACATTTCTTTTCAATTATTTTCCTAGAACAAGGCTCATGGTCATGCTTTCATTCGGCTACATGCGCCTTGGCAGGTGTTGAGCAGAGAGGCAGAGTTTCTCAAGATCAAGGTGCCCACCAAGAAGGTAAGACACAGCAGAGCTCCCTCTTAATCTCAAGGCAAACCCGAGTCCCTTGGGATGTCCTAATGTGAGTTCTCCACAAGCCCTCAGAAGTCCCTGCATGCGTTATGTAGTGTGTCTCTGATGTATGTAAGGGAGAGGGGGAAAAGCACAAACTACTTATTATTGTTGGTCTAATGCTTTACTGCTAATTTTGACCATAAAAACTTTGTCTCTTGTTCAGAGTTACGAGTTGAGGGAAGAAAAAGGTCTGGCTGCCACCATGAATGAGGTGTGGCGGAAGTTAAATCAACCTTTTCAGCCCAAAGTACCCCATCAGGAGCAAGAACACAGCCGTACAAAGTTCCTTTCGCACTGTTTCTCCCGGGACAAGCTCCACCTGTGAGAACCTGCCATGGTTGGGGTGATGTGGGGTTAAGTGTCATCAGTGGCCACATGGGATTTTGTTCCTTTCTTAGAGGACTTGACAGGATTTGTTTGATTGCCAAAATAATCTGGGTAATTTATGGAAGTCTCATCGCTATTTTTGGCCTTTTTGCAGGTACAACATCAATTCAAAGGACACCTTCTTTGACAATGCCACAAGGAGCCGAATAGTGAGTCTCTTTTGATTTACTCATGAAAGTTCTGTTCAGCTGGTATGGTACAATGTGATACAGGTTCTCTGGATGTTGAAAAGAGAACACAATATAAAAGAGGGAACAAAATTTATTTGCTAACAGCAGGAGACTGCCGTCTCTAGGCACCGTTCTAGGAAACCAATTCCGCCGGGCTTTTCCCAGGAACAATTTTCAGGTTTCTTGTTTGCTTGTATCTCTCTCACTCTTTCTCTCTCACTGTCTGCCCTAGGTGTATGAAATCCTCAGACGCACTGCCTGCTCACGGACCTGCCAAACCATGGGTTAGTAATACATTAATATTGTATTACATTAACTAAGCATGGATTAGTATTGGGGAAATCCTCAGGATAGTCAGGGCCAGAATGAGAGCTTTGGATGTGGGCATGGTGCAGTTGGAACAGGGTGCAACATAAGCCCATGCCATATGCTCCCTTGGACCGAGCCACTGCACAGACGGACCACTGGGGGCTACTGGGAGATCGAGGCTATCCGGCAGAGGGGATGGCTTGGTGCTCTCTTTAGTTCTCCAGCCATGTCCCTCCTTTTCTTTCCATCTCTCATACTTTCTCTCGTTTGGTTTTGTACAAACTGAGGAAATTAGGTCATAAAGTTCTGGGATTGGGATCCGAATTGAAGCAGGGTCCATTGAGGTGGAAAGAGGGTGGTAATGGGTAGTGCTGGTCTTTCCAGCTTTTTGCTGGGGAGCTACTTTATTAATTGAGGGCTAATTACCAGAGTGGACGTGTCGTTCCTTTGAGGACTGATTAATTACTTTGATTAAAGCCTGTGTACCACATGTCAGCTGTCTTCTGCCTCAAGGACTCAGGCTGCCAGCTTTCCAAAAGTAATGAAGTTGGGCCATTTTAAAGTCAAAGCAGTCAATCATTATTCCCGCAGATGATGTTGAGTATTTTAAGGTGCTCTCTATTTTGCTTGCAGGTATCACCACGCTGATAGCCAACGGGGTTTATGATTCAGCATTCCCGCTACACGATGTGAGTTGTTTTTTCTGGATTCTTTTGCCATTCTATCTCCTGTCAGGTTGACTTGAAATGTGTTTTTGTATGATTACAGGGAGACTTCCACCCCAGTGGACAAGCTGAGGGGAAGAATGACAGACAAGTATGCTGCTATTATGTTGCATTTTTATGCAATGAATCAGAAGGGAGAATGTGATTAAATTCTGTATTTTTGTTGTACTGGTTTCAGCTGTTACATGATGAATGGGCAAGATATGGTGCTTTTTACAAGTATCAGCCTGTTGATCTTATCAGGTAACTCTCAGATCACTTTGACACAGTGCTTTAGATCAGAGATGCCCAAACCAGGGTCTGCGGCACAGATTTGGCCCGACATTTCAGGAAAAATTGGAAAAAGCATGCCATTCTTCATGCATATCTTCATTTCTTATTTATAGTTGGGGTAACACTTTATTTTACAGACCAGTTCTCACTATTAACTAGTTTCTTATTAGCATGCATATTACTAGCACATTGTCTGTTTATTAGTACTTATAATGCACATATTAATGCCTTGTTCTGCATGACCATATTTTAGATCCCTTAATCCACTCTATACCTAAACTTAACAACTACATTACTAACTATTTAATTTATTAACTAGGAATTTATTGAGGCAAAAGTCATAGTTATTAGTTAGTTAACAATGAGAATTGGACCTTAAAATAAACTAAGACCATAGCTGGATATAATGCAACATTTACTTTTATCACAAGGTCCTCAATAACATTAGATTTTTGGCCCTTTGTAGAAGAATGTTTGGACACCTCTGCTTTAGATCAATACTTGATTAATTACCTCATGCAATGCAAACACCCAATGTTTTCTGTGTAACCTTTAGGAAGTACTTTGGGGAGAAGATAGGCCTCTACTTTGCCTGGCTTGGTGTCTATACTCAGCTTTTGATTCCTGCATCTGTGGTGGGCATCATCGTGTTCTTCTATGGCTGGGCCACTGTGGAAACAAACATACCTAGGTATATGCCAATTAAGCCCACCGAGGTCTGGGCACGGGTCCCTGTTGTGGGTGGGCACGCAACAGCTCCTAGCTTGAGAGTAACGGACTGTGATTATTATATTCCGCTGATATTAAAGTGATAATTAGAATCAAGGAACATAGTTCTGGTGTTTATGTGGTTTCATCTGATTCATGGGATTAATTTATGCTATTATTGCAAGTGCTATAAGAATGTGCTCAGCATGCATTTGTGACTGAAAGATCCCAGTGGAGAATGGGGAATATTGTGATCCTTTTAAATGTCAGTACCTGTTTGAGTACACAGTAAACCAGACGTTATTATTTCTGAGACCGCAGTGAATGTTTCTGTCCAGTGCAGCCACATTTTCCGAGGTCACAAGGTAAAATAGTGTTGCATTTTTAATTGATACTTTAGACATTGAGCCATGCTGGTGGATAAACACGCTGCACCATATTAAGTCCATAATTAATTTATTTTGTTGGACTGTTGCATGGCCATGTCTAATTGTGTGTGTGTGTGTGTGTGTGTGTGTGTGTGATTTTGTGTGCTTTTCTGCCAGCCAGGAGATGTGTGACGAGGATCAGAACTTCACTATGTGTCCCCTCTGTGATCGAGCATGTGACTACTGGCACCTGAGCACAGCGTGTGGCACGGCACGTGCCAGCCATCTCTTTGACAACCCAGCCACCGTGTTCTTTGCTATCTTCATGTCCCTGTGGGGTACGCCTTAAAATTGCTCTCGTTTCATTATCTCTCTATATATTGTTTTACACCATTATTTTAACACATTGATCTGATGGTTCATACTGTACATCAACATGTGATTAGCTTACACTCTTTACAATAAAGGTTCCAAAAGGGAGTTTTCGTGCAATTCCATTAAAGAACAATTTTTGGTTCCCCAAAGAACCTCTTTGGAACCTTTATTTTAAAAAGTGTAATTTAATCATATATTAATGTACAGTATGAACCTTAGTCCACCAGTCACTTTTGTATATTATTTACATGAAGAGCTGCCTTAGATCTGTCATTCAGTCCTGTTGAATATGAGACCAGTTCAAGCTACTAGCATTAATGTGCAGAAGTGCTGCTGTCTCCATAGTGATGGAGCTGTGTTGAATGGCCAGAGAGTAGTGTTACCTCTTTCTGTCACTGCCTATGTCCCCGGGCCTGGCTGATGGAGGCATTGTGAAACCATTCAATTCCTGACACTGCCCCATCTTTGACACCTGCATGGGGTAGCAGTAGCTATATATTATTACTCATACAGAGACCCCCAGCAATGTGCATCTGTTTGTATGTCGGTACTGAGTTGTATTAATTAGCCATGCAGTGCAGTTTCAAAGCACACACACTGCCTAGGTTTTTTGCTGTTTTGTTTAGTGTGGATTTAAAGGGATAGTTCACCCCAAAATAAAAAAATCTGTCATCATTTACTCACCTAAACCTGTATGAACTTCTTTCTTCTGTGTAACTTAACTTAGTGAAATAGCTAAACGTTTTTATATAATCAAAGTAAATCAGCAAATAATGACCTAAATTTTGGTCTGTTGGTCACACAAAGCTGCTGAATGGTTTTAAAAGACCTGAATTATATAGTGCACAAGTTATATGGACTACTTTCATAAGATGGAAAAGAGCATCATGAACATTCTGCTAAACATCGCTTTTTGTGTTTGACTGAAGAAAATATACATATTTGGAATGGTATGGGTAAATTATGATAGAATGTCATTTTTGGATAATTATTTGCACAAAATTATAACTATTTGGCTGAACTTAATTGAATCATGGACAGTGGTTCCATATAATAGAAACTTGTTAACATGACTGAATCAAGTTATTTTGAAGTAAACTGTTACATATACTAGCAAACTAAATAATACATTTCTTTAAACATATGATATTAGGTGTTGGCAGCCAGAAAATGGTACTGGTTATATCCATGACACTCCCACAGTTTTTTGTAATCTTGTAGTTTTTTAATTAAATTAAATCTTATTAGTAGTTCCTCAACTCAAGCACTCAATCTCAACACTTCACAAGAATGGTAACTCCCAAAACCACCAAATTAACATAAAGCCTCTCAAATACCAACATAATAAAACATTAAACATTAACAAGTCCTCCCATTTCCTTATCTTGCTAAAAAAAAAAAAAAAAAAAAAAAAAAAAAAAAAATGTCAACATTTACACTCCCTATACATCCCAGGGAAGTAGAAAACATGTTCCCAGTTTACTTAAGTGAATTGGTTGAACATGATGAAATCTTAAAAGGATTATGTTGAATTAACTTTTGATGAAATAAATTGAACAAACAGAATAATTTTTTGAGCATTCCATTAATGGACTTGTAGATGAGATGTTATTTATCTTACATTAAGAAATAAGACTTTGCCTCTTATAAATTATATTTTGCTTCTTTTTTCCCATAAGGCACATATTTGTCAGCACTCATTTACTGAATGCCTTATCTCTTTCTCTTTAGCTGTCATGTTTCTAGAGTACTGGAAGCGCAGACAGATCAGTCTGAACTATAGCTGGGATCTGACAGGCATGGAGGAGGAGGAGGTACGTTCACACACAAACACAGTCACATTACGTTACTCAATACTCACTAGTGCTTGCATGTCTGGATTCCTGCAGAGTGGCCAAGAGCTGATTTAAATGACAGTGTTTCCTGACACTGATCAGCTGAAAATGAGTATTGCTGACTGTTATATGATGTGACACAATGGTGGTGTCCGTATTCAAAAGTATTAATGTTTTCCCCCCAACGCTGTGTATGAATGTCCCCATTTGGTCTCAGCCAAAAATGGACTCACCAATATGTTAACTTGTTGTTTCTCTAAACGCAAACTTTCCCACCAGGAAAAAGCGAAGGTTTGAGTTTTACGTTTGAAACTCTCTTCTTGCTGCTCTTTGAGATGTTGAGTCTTTGTGTCCCTTTGTGTTGCCCTGCATTTTTGACCTGTTTGAATGGTTTGAAACTCTCTGTCTGCAGCTGTCCACTTGGTCTCACATAGAGTATTGCCTCTTTGTCCTTTCCTCTTTAGGAACATCCCAGACCCAAATATGAAATGATTCTCCTTCAAAAGAGGCAGAGGAAGAAGAAAAATAAAAATAACAAAAATGAGGTGGGCAGGTTTTTTTTTTTTTTTTTTTTACCATTTTCATGTGCTTTATACATTATGCATTTCATAAATGGCTGACTTTAAAAGATCTAAATATATTTCCTTTTGGCTTAATATGCAAATACTTCATTGAATATAGTCAAAAAGAGAACTGCCATGGTTGTAGGGGCAAAGATGAGGGGGTGCCAAATGTTGTGGGCCTTTTACAGAGCCTTCCTATCATGCACTGCTCTGGCCTGTAGCATTTGGCACCGGCGCTTTGGGGCTCGTAGGCTGCGCTTTGTGTTGGTGATGCCCAAGAAAAAAGGAAGTCATGCAGATCCAGTCTGGATTTCCGAAAACTGAAATTTTTACCCTCTTTCGTCAGCGATTGTTTGACAGTTCAGATATGTGTGTTCCAGCCTGAGAGAGGTGTGGAGGAGAGTGGGGAACTGGGGAAGGACAAATGGAGGCAGAGGTTACTGTCAGCCATGGCAGCTGGGAATCCGGTAAATCGCGCTCTTTCTCCCTCTCATTCTCGCCTCCATCTCTCCAGAGCCTCGTTTCCACCTGCTTGTGTTACAGTTTCTAGATTATACTCCCTAGTTGAGAGGTTGGAAGGTTTTTTTCCCCTTTCAAACTATGTGACAGCATCTTGACCCAGCAATCCCAATCTGTCTTTATTTTGAAAGTTTTTTGGTCTATTTAAGGCAAGACACTGTAGGAGTAAACTATTTTTCATGCACTATTTGGCTTTTTAAAACATATATTTTCAGACTAGTGGAAAGCAAGCATCTAAAATACATTTTTAAGTGTTTATTTTATTGCACTTTATCTATTTCCACAGATTTCATTAGTTTAGAATAATATATTGCGTAGATTTCAATATAGATTTCAATTATGTACAATATTTAAAGGCCACATTCTCCAAATGAGCCAGAAATTGCCACTTTAATAGCAAGGTAAGTTTATTCATATGGCACATTTCATATACAGTGGTAATTCAAAGTGCTTTACAAATAAAATAATCACAGCATAAGAAATAAAAGTAGCATGCTTAAGAAATATTAATAACAATAAAATGGGAAAAAATTATTATAATGATTAAGAATGGATTTAAATGTATTAAAACAGTTAAGAATAAATAGAATAAAGAATAAAGGACGCATATAAATTACAAACCCGATTCCAAAAAAGTTGGGACACTGTAAAAATTGTGAGTAAAAAGGAATGGAATAATTTACAAATCTCATAAACTTATATTTTATTCACAATAGAATATAGATAACATATCAAATGTTGAAAGTGAGACATTTTGAAATGTCATGCCAAATATTGGCTCATTTTGGATTTCATGAGAGCTACACATTCCAAAAAAGTTGGGACAGGTAGCAATAAGAGGCCGGAAAAGTTAAATGTACATAAGGAACAGCTGGAGGACCAATTTGCAACTTATTAGGTAATTTGGCAACATGACTGGGTATAAAAAGAGCCTCTCAGAGTGGCAGTGTCTCTCAGAAGTCAAGATGGGCAGAGGATCACCAATTCCCCCAAAGCTGCGCCAATAGTGGAGGGAAATTAGAAAGGAGTTTCTCAGAGAAAAAATGCAAAGAGTTTGAAGTTATCATCATCTACAGTGCATAATATCATCCAAAAATTCAGATCATCCAAAGGTCAGATTTTCTCTGGGCCAAGGCTGGAAACTGTTCTGTGGTCAGACGAATCAAAATTTGAAGTTCTTTTTGGAAAACTGGGACGCCATGTCATCCGGACTAAAGAGGACAAGGACAACCCAAGTTGTTATCAGCGCTCAGTTCAGAAGCCTGCATCTCTGATGGTATGGGGTTGCATGAGTGCGTGTGGCATGGGCAGCTTACACATCTGGAAAGGCACCATCAATGCTGAAAGGTATATCCAAGTTCTAGAACAACATATGCTCCCATCAAGACATTGTCTCTTTCAGGGAAGACCTTGCATTTTCCAACATGACAATGCCAGACCACATACTGCATCAATTACAACATCATGGCTGCGTAGAAGAAGGATCCGGGTACTGAAATGGCCAGCCTGCAGTCCAGATCTTTCACCCATAGAAAACATTTGGTGCATCATAAAGAAGAAGATGCGACAAAGAAAACCTAAGACAGTTGAGCAACTAGAAGCCTGTATTAGACAAGAATGGGACAACATTCTTATTCCTAAACTTGAGCAACTTGTCTCCTCAGTCCCCAGTAGTTTGCAGACTGTTATAGAAAGAAGAGGGGATGCCACACAGTGGTAAAGATGGCCTTTTCCCAACTTTTTAGAGATGTGTTGATGCCATGAAATTTAAAATCAACTTATTTTTCCCTTAAAATTATACATTTTCTCAGTTTCTGTTTTTATTCACAATTTGTACAGTGTCCCAACTTTTTTGGAATTGGGTTTGTAGATATTACCTAATTTGCATATTTAAACAACATTTCAGAAAACTCTTTTTTTTAATTCATGTAATCTTAATTTTTTTTTATTCTCAATGTAATCAATAAACCTGTGAAATATGGTGATATCTAATAGTTAATTTTTTTACCCTACTCACCATGGATGTTTTGCCTTAAATAGTGTCACTGTGATGTCATCCTTCTCTGTCTGCCCTCTATTCTATTAAATTTCCTGTCAATAACTTTGAAAGAATGATCCATTCGCACATGCACATTTAGTGAGAGAATTTGAGCCTGTTTAATTTGTAAATGGCCATGTGTCTGTCATAGGGGCTCAGCTAGGTGGGGTGGTCATGACGGGGTTGACGGCATGAGCAATACAGCCGTCTCTCACTGCTGTAATCCTCTTGATGTAGGACGGTGCATGTCGGGCTAATACAATTAGATCTCGTCCGTTTGCTCTGTTGGTTTCACGTAACTAAATGTTAGTCACGACCTAACAACATTAAAGTTTATTGTCCTTTTGCCTAAGATCAAGTGTAATGTCATCATTGAACTCTGTTCAGTAGTAAATACTGCAGATCACAGATGTATATAAAAAGCATATGCTCAGTAAATGTGTTGTCCAGTAAGGTCTCATTTGTTCACACATGAGGTGTGAACCTCAGAGATTTGAGCATTTCGTTTGGAAAATGTAGATTGTGCTCGTCTGTTTGACATCATTGCTTGGGGGCGTTGCCTTGCATGAAATGCAATTAGGCAAATTAGCCCAATAAATTATGACTTTTTAGTTGATATATGACATTGCTTGTAAACATGTACACTGTCATCTGTAGCTTTGTTTCTTTGTGTGTGCATCGTGTTACGCATCCAACTGTGTCAGTAGTTCAAGCTTCTTAAGGTTTCTCAGGGTTTGTAGAACATTAATCCTGGTTTGAAGTCAAGCCTGGAATCACTGAGATTAGTTTTACAAATAATAATAATTATAAAGATAATAAAAATAGAAATTCAATCCGTTAGGAATTAAAGTGTTTACCAGACTGCTACAATGAGAGCTTACATAAAAGAACAGTCACTGGATTTGCTAAAGACTGAAAGACATCAAATCTTAGATAGTCAAAAGAAATAAAATGAAGGCAGTCTGTAGGAAGTAAACAACATATGCTTCAGCACACCTGTAGGTATATTGTGCTTATCATATCGGATTTCAGATTTATACGGCAATATATGTCACTAAACAGACGTTTTATGCTGAATATACTTAAAACAAGATAAATTTACTTGAGAAGAGAAACTATTTAAGATAATAAATATTGTTTTATATATTTCAAAATTAAATCTTTGTTGTTTTTCTTCTAGAAATATTAGTTTGGTAAGTAGTGTAAAAATAATGAATGATTATAAAATACACGACTCAATGTCTGTCACGTCCTTCAACTATCTGTCCTATGTCCTTCCCACTGGAAAAAAAAAAAAAAAAAGAAAAGTTCAGCTATAATATTAGCAGTTGCTATGACCTTCATGATGCTCTCTGGTCTCATTGTGCATCCATAGTCCTCATTAAAACTTGTTCAGCACAGGAGGTGTGATGTTGTGGCATACTTTTGGACAGTTCAGCGCCGCTTGACCTAATGTGTAGCTTATTTTTTGTTTTTGGGCCTTTTTGTCCATGAGTCACAGATTTCAATTCGTCAATCTCATTATGCTGCTTTTTCTCATTCTTATGTTTAGCTACTCTGTCCCAGATATCATGGCCCACGGTCAGTCCTGACCTAGATGTTCTGCAGAACCTTAACTCAAGACTATACATCCTAATCACTTAATTCAAAACAACCTGGACTTAAGAGCAGTGCAGTTTGGGTCGGCCAGATGTCGTAAACAAGGCAATTTCTGCTTAATTTTGTGTGTAAAAAAAAAATGCAGTAGTTAAGTCATTATTATTATTCAGCACATACTCACTGTCAAGCAAATAAGCAGCACTCACCAGGGTCCAGTTGATGCTCATCAGTTTCTGGAAATGATGTTGTGGTGAAAAAACCACAGCTCTCAGGATTTCATGACTAAGCGCTCCCCATGTATCTCACAGCTCATTTGTTTTACCACAAGACCCCAAAATGCTCTGAATAAACCAATAAATGCTGGAGAGGCAGAAAGTCTGGTGAAAACCTCCAGATCATTCATTTAAGAGGCCACATGGTACGTGTGCGGTTTGGGGTGACGAGAGGTGCGACGAGAGCAGATGATGAAAGATATTCAACAGTTCAGGGAGTTATAAGGAGAATGTGTAACTTATTTAGCTTGAGACACATGCTGAGTTTGTTAAAGTGTGACATGTTCTAAAAGAGACATACTGTACCAAGATTCAGATTCAGTGTGGCTCGATGCACAGGCTGTCCAGCAGAGCGCGCTAGACTCCAGTGCGGTTGTGTGTACAGTATATGCACGGGTGTATGCAAACGTCCTCCCATGCGTGCTGAACGCCAGACCTCTGAATTAAGCAAAGGCCTCACATCTCCATGGAGATACGAACACTTGAATCCCACTCCCTTATATATGCTCGGTTGGGTTCGTTCTTATTATCTTAAGCTCTTTAAAAGCCTTTATCGCATAACTATGTCATCTTGACAGATATCTTTATGATACATTAGTGACATTTGTTAATAAAATGCGGCACACCCTATATGTGGCTAATTTTACAGCGCAATATTCTCATCGCCTCCAGAAGCAATGTCAGGGAACATTCCTCATTATCTTTGAGGAGGAGGGTTGCATTTGCTTTCTGAAAGTCTGCATCTGGCTGAGGAGGAGATGATCAAACGTTTGACCTCTGACTGAGTTGTTATTTTATATTTTGCATTTTCACTGCAGATTTATTAAATTCACCATTCAATTCCATTCACTCTGGGTTAAAGGGCTAAAACGCTCTGTGGCCAAAGATTGAAAGGATTGTGGCATGAATCTTAGATATCCAAAAGATATAAGATTGAGGCAGTTACAAGTAGACAAGATATCCTTCAGCTCACCTATATATTGTTCTTCTCTGATCAGATTTACCTGCCCCTAAATGTCATATAAAACCCTTTATGCTGAATATACTTAAAGCAAGATACATTTACTTAAAGTGTGACGTGACATACAGCCAAGTATGGTGCTCTGCATTTAACCCATCCAAAGTGCACACACACAGCAGTGAACACACACACCATGAACACACACCCGGAGCAGTGGGCAGTCATTTATGCTGCGGCACCCGGGGCTCAAAGGCACCTCAGTCATGGTATTGCCGGCCCAAGACTTGAACCCACAACCTTAAGGCCCCGATATACTTCAAACGAAGTTCGTTTTCGTTCTTTGTTTGGGGGCAAAAAGAAGTTTGAAAAGGCTGAGTGACGGTATACTGTTTCCGAACATCCCAACACCACCGCGCTGCTGGAGGCAGGGTGTAGATTAATGTAAACATGACTCGCGACGCACTCGCAGTCGCACCTTTTTATATTTTATGTGGTGTCATGATTTACTTTTGATAAAAACAAAGGTTTATTATTGTATGTCTGTTTGGCATTTCATTTATTGTATACCCTTTAAATTTGCTTATTGAAAGAACAACAGCAGCAGCTGCAGCAGTATGGTGTAACATTTATTTGAAACACGTATTTGGGACTTGCTACCTTATATCTTAACTCTTTCCTTTCATTCTTTTCATGGCTTTGGAAAACTTGTCTTGGATGTTTCTCTACGTCACTTTTTGCATAACTCTGGGTCGTCGACACAAAGCTTTGTTGCTATTTATTTCTAGGAATTAATGCTTTCTCTCAATCTTTAGTCTCTCCGCGAGCGATTGTACAGGTGCAGATATATCTGTGCCAGCTCAGCTATTCAACACTACAGTGTATTCAAGTTGCTAGTGACTAGGCCGGAGATATTGTTCTCTTGTCTGACCTCCGTTGAATGAGAAACGAACCGGAGAAAAAAAAAATCACACGTCAAAGAAGGTGGAGTTTCAGAACACACCCACCGATTGCGTAACCACCACGGACCACTAGAAACTCAAAAGTGTTTAGGAGCCGATTTTGTTGGAAATGACATCATATCAGTTCGTTCTTCGATTTCGTTTGAAGTATATCGGGGCCTTTAGGGTTAGGAGTCAAATTCTCTAACCATTAGACCATGACTTCCCCGAAGCAAAAGTTCTACTTGAGAAGCAAAACTATGTAAGATAATAACCCTTGTTTTCAGAGAATTTATCTTGAATTGTTTGTTTTTGGTACACCCAATTCTTTGTCTTTTAAGCAAAAACCTCATTCATCATACTAAAACTTCTTAAAATAAGTAATAAAACATTTATGCAATTCTTAAGTCACACTAATTGATAGCACAAACAGGGAGCAAGACCCAAAGGCACACGAGACATCAAATTGTCACGAGTATCTCATATTGCTGTGATAGCATCCTCTACCCCAGATTCGGCTATGACAAGGCTTGTGAATACTGGTATTCTACCAACCCCCTATACATCTTGAGAACAGAATCCCCAAATGTGAATAAACATGGATCGGATCAGCCAGCAGCTAACATCGCTACTAACAGGCGCTCAATGTCGAGCAGACAGTGGCATTCAGCTTAGAGCGCAGCTGAGCCCAGGACTCTGATAGTGGGCGACTCCATTATCAGAAACATTAGTACCAGGACTACAACAACATGCTGCTTTCATCAAGCAACAGGGAACTCCGGAACATTCTGATGAAGCACAAGACTGCAAATCGAATCATCATCCATGTGGGGAAGAATGATATTCAGAAAGAGCAGTCAGAACACCTTAAGAAGGATTTCAGTGAACGCTTTGAAACACTTAAAAGACTCAATGTTCAGTCGTTCATCAGTGGACCACTCCCAGCAAGGGGAACTAACATGTTTTCAAGGTTGCTTGGGCTGAACACATGGCTTCATAGAACTTGCAATATAAAAGGAGTGAACTTCATTGACAACTTCAATCTTTTCTGGGGGCCGTTTACACATCCCACAAGGACACTGATAACACCTCGCAGCCACAACAAGCACTGCTCATGGGCACCATCCCGGCTGAGCCCTGCCCACAGAACTCATCACAGACAGACTGTGATGTATCAGAACAGCTCCAAGACTCAGCACCCATGGATGACTTTCTGGAAAACAGCCAGTGAACCAAGGACAGCATATCACAGCCACCGGAAACACCAGAGACACAGCCCATCTCACCAGACACATTATCCCTCTCTCCAGCATCTCCACTTCTAAGCTTCTCACAGAAAATGGAGGAACTGGTGTATGCTGGGACCAAACTCTCCCACTCATTCGCTGAAAGCCCCCAGATATCAACTAAAAATGGCATGCCCCCCAACCACCAAAGCCTGTGGGTCCAGCTCGTTCTTCTCCTCCTGTGAGAGCTCTCCGGATGCTGCCACAACACCAGGGCCAAAACCCTCCATCTGCTGTAGGTGAACCAAAAACAACTGATAGCAGCTCTCAGTGATATGTGTTGGGTCCCCGCTATGATAGCAGCAACATTCACAAATGTTTAAAGAACAACCCAGTGTGCCTGTAGCTTTATCTGTTTCTGTTTTATCATGTGATAGAAAGTCTAAGGCCTTCTTAAGCTGTACGGCTGACCCATCTAATCTGCGGTCTATTATGCATCAAACTTAGATTGCTGTAAAGACACAAAGTAATGCCATCAAGTTAGCATTTTTAAACATTTGCTCACTAAAAAACCATTTCTGATCAATGGCTTAATAAACACAAACAACCTGGATTTTATGTTTCTAAACAAAACATGGCTAGAAGACAGCTGCAGTGCAATGGTCCCCAATGAAACAGCCCCTCCTTACTTTAATTTTATAAGTGTCTGCAAGACTGTTAGGAGAGGTGGAGGTGTGGCTGCTTTATTTAAAGATGTCTGTCAATGCAAGCAAGTGTCATTTGGTCAGTACTTGTCTTTTGAATATCTAGGGATTGTACTGAAAGGTGCTTCACGCATTCTGTTTATCATTTTTTACAGGCTTCCAAAATACTCTCCAGCCTTTGTTGAAGAGTTCACAGAAATGTTATCAATGATTTCCTCAGAGTTTGACTGTTTTGCTATTGCTGGGGATTTTAATATTCACATAGTTAATGCAGAAAACAAAACTACAAAAGAAATTATAACTGTTTTAAACACTTTTGACTTGATTCAGCATGTGCATGGACCCACACACAATCGTGGACACACCCTAGATTTACTCATCAGTAGGGGTTTAAACATTTCATCCATTGTTATTAAGGAAGTAGCACTATCTGATCACTGTATTTTCTTTGATTTATTGATCTCTGCTACCACTGAATCTAGATCTGTCTCTGTCAGAAAGAGATGCATTAACAAGAGCATTAGTGTGCTATTTATGAAGGCTATATCTTTAACACCATGCATTTCTGTAGACACTGTTGATCATCTCCTTGATTTCTTTAATTCAAAAGTTAAGAATGTTATTGATGATATTGCTCCTGTGAAAGTCAGAAAGAAGACTGGCAGACAAAAATCAGCTTGGAGAAAATCAACAGTAATACAGAGTATGAAAAGACAATGCAGAAAAGCTGAGTGGATGTGGCGGAAGGTAAAACTTGGAATTCACTATATAACATATAAAAACACACCCCACACACTCAAAATGAAAAAATACACACATATACACACACTCTCCTCAAAAACTATAAAAAACAACAAAATAACAAACCCCGAAGTCAGATTCCCAGTTAAATGCTCTCTGACAGCAAATGCAGTGAGTATGCTTCCTTCTTTTCTGAGAAGATTAATAATATCAGGAAGGCGATTAGCACATCCTCAAGTTATGCAGAGGTTAGACAGATTCGACCGTAATATCAAAAAGAAGAGACATTGTCTATTTTTAAAGCAATTGATAGCAAAATTTTGGAAGAAATAGTGCAGCACCTTAAATCATCAACCTGCTATCTTGACACACTTCCCACATCTTTTTTCAAAGGGGTGCTTAACTGTTTAGAAGCAGATCTCTTAGAAGGGGTGAATGCCTTGCCAACACTCCTGCAACCTGAAAACTGCAGTTGTTAAGCCCCTTCTGAAAAAGAGTAATCTTGATAACACCATTTTTAGCAATTATAGATCAATATCAAATCTTCCTTTTATAGGCAAGAATACTGAAAAGGTAGTCAGCTGAACAAATACTTAAACTCAAATGGATACCTGGACAATTTTCAATCTAATTTCCGACCGCATCACAGCACAGACAAAGCGCTCATTAAGATAATACATGATATTTGCTTAAATCCTGATTCTGGCATAATATCAGTGCTGGTACTACTAGATCTCAGTGCTGTGTTTGACACTGTCGATCATAATATACTTCTAGAAAGACCGGAAAACTGGCTCGGGCTTTCTGGGATGGTACTCAAATGGTTGAGGTCATACTTAGAAGGTAGAGGTTATTATGTGAGTATAGGAGAGCATAAGTCTAAGTGGATGTCCATGACATGTGGAGTTCCACAAGGCTCAATTCTTGGACCGCTCTTGTTTAGGCTGTACATGCTCCCACTAAGTCAAACAATGAAAAATAACCAAATTGCCTATCACAGCTATGCTGATGATACCCAGATTTACCTAGCCTTATCACCAAATGACTACAGACCCATTAGCCGCTTTTCCACTGTCGGGCCAGTGCGAGTCAGTGCTTTAAACGGGCCGGGTGGGGCTAATAGCCTCAGACCTGTAGCACCAAGGCCAAAATAGCGCTGCGTTTCCACAGTCGGGCCCGAAGCTCCGCTGCGCTTCACTAAAACCCACCCTTTACACGCCTCTCAGGAACAACGTCACGCAACGCCATCATTTTACCAACAAAGAGAAGTTATCAGAAAACTAAAAAGGAATAAGTCACAGGAACTAGCGCGATCATAAAACGAACATGATAACAGCAGCCATTTGTTTGCATGCTTTGTTAAATATTTAAATCCAAACGCATCAATGTTTTACTATAATAAGTGATACATTGATCATAATGAATTAATTTACAGTATCAGGATTGAAAATTAGTCACACAGAAATAAAGCGTTATGAACAGCCTGCTTATTCAATGGAGTCTGTTTCTGTTTATTTGTAGTCACAGTAGCCTATATACATCACATTTGGAAAGTATGATCATTTCTATATTTTTATAAAAGCTCCTGAACAAAAAACATTGTTATATTTTTATGACATAGGCTACGCGGTGCTAAACTCTCGAGATGAGACTTATGACAAAAAAAATAAGTTACTAAATAAATACACGATTATGACCGAGAATAAGAAGCTAATGTCTGATTTCTTCAAGTGGTCGCATTTACCATGTTTACTATGGTATGTTAATGGCTAGCATGCATAGTCTTTTGCATCGCTTATAAATATTTCTGCCTTGTATGGTGATTATAATCCACATCGGGTCAAGTCAATTTCAAACACTCGCTGCTGACTGACAGTGAGTTTTGAGCTCAACTTATTTTAAAAAGTTTTTAATGCTGGTGTTATAGCTGTATAGCTTTCTGAAATGATCCGTGGTGCTGACGCTCTCCAGACGCGGAGAAACTCCGCCTTTGTTCATAACCACTCCTCTAGCCCCAACTGGCCCGCTTTTGCCCAAGGTTTTCGTCGGGCCAAAAAACCCAGGCTGTTGGCCCAGAGGAAGCACCGACGAGGCACGATCAAGCCTTTATTACCAGCAGGGTGGACTATTGTATTGGTCTCCTCACCGGCCTTCCCAAGAAGACCATTAGACAGCTGTAGCTCATCCAGAATGCTGCCAGGATTCTGACTAGAACCAGAAAATCTGAGTATATCGCACCAGTCCTTAGGTCCTTACACTGGCTATCAGTTATATTTAAGATTGATTTTAAAGTACTTTTACTCGTTTATAAATCACTCAATGGCCTAGGACCTAAATACATTGCAGATATGCTCACAGAATATAAACCTAACAGACCACTCAGATCATTAGGATCAAGTCAATTAAAAATACCAAGGGTTCACACAAAACAAGGGGAATCTGCTTTTAGCTATTTTGCCACCCGCAGTTGGAACCAGCTTCCAGAAGAGATCAAATGTGCTAAAACATTAGTCATATTTAAATCTAGACTCAAAACTCATCTGTTTAGCTGTGCATTTATTGAATGAGCACTGTGCGCGGTCCAAACTGATTGCACTGTATTTTATGTATTGCACTGTCATTTTCTATTTTTGACTGTCTTAAATTCAATTTTTAATTCATTTTCAAAGTTTTTAAATTCCTAGTTTTATTTTTGTGATTTTTTTTTTATGATTATTTTACTTTCTTTTAAGTAAAGCACTTTGAATTACCATTGTGTACGAAATGTGCTAAATAAATAAACTTGCCTTGCCTTGCCTTATGCACGGAGAGTTTGCTTTGCTTTCTGAAAGTGTGCATGTGTGTGATGAAGGATTTTTCTTATTTTATTAGTGATGATATCGAAGTCTGCGCAGGAAGTCTGGGACATTTAATACACAATATCGGATAATTACATTTTTCCATCTGTCTTTAAATGTCATTCATCCTACACTTAATCTATGGCCTGGTATGCTCCTGCTCAGGCTGTTTATTAGAAAGATCAGGCTGATCTGAAGCATGTAGGTTTCTTTGTGTATAATCCTGGTCTGGTGGTCGTCTCAGATCAGAGCACATAGCTGGAAGGAGATGAGAGTGTGTTTTAAAAGGATTTCAGACCTGTCAGATGGGGATCGCATCAGATTATTCCCTTCTCTACCCGGTGCCCAAAAGACAATCTCCAGTCAAGCTCTCTTAATGGACCTCCACCTGTTTTAAAGACCCAACAGGCTATTTTTATCAGTCCACCAGCCTGAAATATTTGCTTGTAGGCTGTGTGTAATTCTAACACAAATGCAATGTTTTCTGTATTGTGTATGTGGCGGCTTATATGTTCTTGGTTGCTAGCGTGGGCACTGGTGTGGTTCCGGTACTTGTTCTCTTTCGTCTCTGGCTTACAGTATGTTTGGAGGGTGGAGGGTGTGTGTGGGTGGGGGGATTGAGAGAACGGGGTGTAAGGTGACGTGATGTTAACACAGCATCTCTGCAAAGCGACATATGGCCGTGGAGGAAATCCTCATACTGGTGATCCTGTCACTAATTTCCCAAAGGACTCAGAGGAGTGTGGGCCCATTGGAACGCTTATGTGCTGTCCGACTGAGTATGTGTGTGTTTCTGTGAGAGCATGTGGTGATCATGCGCTTACAAAACCAGAGCCCATTGACATTTTCATGTCTGCTGGGCATATTAATGTGATGTCAGGTTGAAATGAAGTCTCGTAATTGAAGAGAGTTTGTTGCATCACAAAAGTCTTGAAGTTTGCTGATGCATTAGTTTTATATACACTCTTAAAAATAAAGGTTACAAAAGATTTTTGTAAATATTCCATTGAAGAATCATTTTGGGTTCCACGAAGAACCGTTCAGTGAACGGTTCATAAAGAAACATTTTTTCTTAGTGTGAAGAACATTTTAACAAACTAAAGAACCTTTTTCTACTATAAAGAACCTTTTGTGCAGTGGAAAGGTTCTATGGATGTTAAAGAACCATGAAGTCTTTTGAGTAACATTTTTGCAAGAAACCTTTAGACAGCCAAAATAAAAGACAAAGAGGTTTGCAAAACATTTTGACTTAAGCTCAAGAAACCAATATTCTCCGACAGTTGTCGTATGCAGGAGCATCTGTGGAAACCCACATCTGTGCAGCGCCCAACCTACTTCACTGTCACTGAGCTGTTGAATTAATCCACTGATCTATATCCACTATATAACAGACAGACATGGACTGCTGTCCTCAGAACCAATATCACACAAGCATATGATACATGTGAACCATCCTTCACACCTTTCTAATGTGTTGATCAAACTTTCTTAAATGAGTGAATCTCCTAGTTTCTTGATTTTATCAGTCAATTTAAAAGGCTAAAACAAATAAAAATTAATACTAAAAATAAAAAAATATGCAATTGCCAGATGATTTTTATCCAAATTGCATTCAAGGTACTGTATACATTTCATCAATTCATGCATTTTCTCTTTAAATACTGAAATATGTTTTTAGGCAAATAGTCTGACTTTGAATTTCTGTGTCCATTTTATCTCAGTGCTTTTCTGACACATCAAATCTGCAATTTAAAAATAAAAAAGTGTTAATTATTTAAAAACAATACCACCTGTCTTCTTCCTCCCTCTCCTTTTCTGTTTTTACAGTTTTATGATGTGGCGGATTACATAAATTATTAATGCCATTCTTTTGCATTGTTTTGTCAGGCAGCTTTTGTTATTGTTATATATTGCAAAGCTTGCACGGAATCTGTGCCTGCAGAAATCCTCAGTGGAATTCAAATGGCCCACATTTATAAAATGCTACAAATCCTTTTGCACTAACACATTTTATCATATTTACAACCATTACGCAAATTTTCCTTTACAAATCAGCATAAAAACTAAAAAGAAAAAAAAGTGCACAGATTTCATATGGGCCAACTTATTACATACTTGTGTTACCTCACAATATATCCATGGCATTAGCTTCAAATATGCATCTCTACTTGTCCTTGTGCCAAATATAGTGAGGCTTCCCATGAACTTGGCCTCTTTAGATATTAATGCATCACACAAAGTTGCATTTTAAGAGGGAATCACAGCCTGTCACTAAATGGCATCACGCATCTTAATGAAGAGTCAGTAACCGGTGAAACAGCAGTCCTGCATCATTACTGGGTGAGGTTTTATGAGCCAAGCCTGTGGATCATGATTAATGGCACAATTGCGTGACCCACATTCATTATTCTGGAGACCCTAAAGCTGTGGCATCTCGAAGGCTATTACTGGTTACACTCTGTGGCTTTTCCTGGGTGCCAGGGTTTAGTAATGCACCATGCTAGGTGGTGCTGTTTGCCTCATTATGAGCCCAGTTGCAAGAGGTAGATTTTTTCAAATTGTTGTGTCAACACACTGACTGCATTTGCTATCAGATTCTTGCAAAACCCTCTAAAAAATGTATCAACAAATATGAGATGGGCTCGGTTTCAAAATCTAACTAGACGGCAATATATGCACACTCCAAATGCAAAGTCTGCTCCCAGCAGGCAACAAAGCTGCATTTTGGCCAAATTACAATCATGCAGCATTGCATATATCCTGCACAGATAAGGCGATACCAGAATGCACTGCAACAAAGTTGAGGAAGATGTTTTATTCATTACTAAAAAGCATCAATAACCATTCCATCTAATTAAAAACAAACTATTTCACCTTGTGTTTATGTGCGGTTTGTGTTCTTGTGCATTTTGGAGTATAAGTAGCTTAACAGCATTATAACCTCAGATTGTTTTTTGTTTACATAATTTTTGAGGTTTCCTTTCAGTATTGATGTCACCTTAGATAATAGCTACAGTTAGTAAACAGTAAGGACTATTTGTGCACTTGTTTCTTAGAAAAACTGGCTCATACTGCTTGTCAAACACTCTTTCGATTGTAATGATGCTTTTGTAATGACATTTTTTTCTATGACTTACAAGGAACATAATCTTCCCTTTAAAATTCCTGTGGCCTGATAATTAATTTCACTGTGATTTCCAGAGAACAATAATAAGAATCCATTTTCTCCAGTTGTTCATCTAACATGTATACCTCAGAGGAACATTCCTCTTGATCTGCTGTCCAAAGCTTGACAATGAAGGAGGACTAACCCCAATGGGAACAGACCACCCTCAATCCACTGCTGTCTGTGCAGACAAGTTTAGTGCACGCTGTTGATGTTGTTTTTGGCTCAATTAGGTTTAATCTAAATGCAAAAGGAGGCATATTTAGGTTGTTTTGGTCATTAAAATAGGTTCTCCTTGTTGGCCGGATGTTTTTGAGATATGATCGATCACTTGTATGGAATGCAGAGAAGTTTCTCTAGAGGTAGTCTCGCGTAGCCAGACCTTGGCCGCTTTGAATGGCCAAGGTCCGCCCAAGAGGCCATATGACTGACAGTTAAATCAGGTTTCGTTTTGTGCCGCATCATGTTTAGGGGCGTGGAAATATACCCACAATAACAGACCGGTGTGTAAACAATCTTGTGCGCAAACTTTACATTTTTCACATACTTTTGAAAATCCAGCGTTTAGTTAAAACCTTGATAAGCACTCATCATCACAGTTGTAAACACGATGGATTTCTTCTTCATTGAGGGGGATTTGGCATCATGGCATCTTTGTTTCCAGACAGAATGTTAAAGAACACGACACACACATTTCCTGAAAGTCCTGTATAATTCAACCAGTCAGATGCGACTTTGAAACTCCTGAAGTCCATGTGCGTGACATCTGAGGCTGAGACTACTCTAGAGGAAGGCCAGGTGTTAATGGCCTTAATGTTTCATGTTTTTACAAGTGGGCAGCCAAATTATTTCCACAAAAGGCTACTACTGAGTTGCTATAAAAGTAGCTGTGGTAAAAAAAATAAAATAAAGCAAAATAAAAGGCATAGCTCCCAGAAAAACAGAAACACATGCATGCATATTTCCGTTAGTCACCTTAAATGTCTTTCTCCCTTGACAGACTGGACATGAGAAGCTAACATGGAGGGACAGACTGCCTGGATATTTAATCAACATTTCCTCCATTCTCTTCATGGTAAGCCTTAGGCTTCCTGTCTGGTGCAACGTTTTTGTGCTTGTCCATTTTTCATCTCTCTTCTACTTCTACGTGTTCCTTTTTCCATGTAGTTTGGAGTGACTTGCTCTGCCGTCTTCAGTGTCATCATCTACCGCATCACCATCTCTGCCCTCATGGCCATGAGTCCGGATCCAGAGGTCAAGTCCAACGTACGGGTAACCGTCACAGCCACTGCCGTCATTATCAACCTGGTGGTCATCCTCATCCTGGATGAGATCTATGGCATGGTGGCTGCCTGGCTCACAGAACTAGGTGAGTTTTTACCACATGCCTCAGTATTTTTGCTGAATTATGACTTATAGTCAACTTCCCTTCTTTCTGATGTCCTTCTTCCCTTCTTTGCCAACCCACATGACCCACATTTTTGTTTGAGCCAGTCCAGGGAGACTGGAGATAATGCAGCTTGTCAGTTAGCCATCACCAAGATTTCCGTGAGAGACGTTTTAATAAATGAGAGTCTCTGTGGCTTATGTAGAGAAGGAAGGAAATGGAGAAAGCATGTGTTATCATCTCGTGAATAAGATATAGATATTCCCGTACTTCTTTGATTTTCACTCTTAAAGTCTGACCACATGCAGCCTGACTCACCCTGATGCTTTAACCTACTTCTAAACTCACCAATTCATGCTTTTTTAATATATTTTACAAGACTTACTGGAATTTTGAGCGTAATGAAAGCATTGAAATATGGTGAATGTATTGCCAAAATCGCTGTCTATAATCTGTTGTGGCAGATTAAGATTTAGGGACGCCACAAAACATGTAAACCCGTCCCAAATGTAACCATATGGTGTTTTGAAAAGCTTTCTCAGACTTCAACCTGCTGAACAGAAGTTGCTAAAGAGAAACATGTTGGAAGAAATTTCCAAGCCACTTATACTTGTCAGAACAGTAAGCTTTTGAAGTGGTGTGCAGTTTATCCAGAACATATCTGTTTAATTTCATTCATTTGTCTGCAGAGATCCCAAAAACGGAGACCGACTTTGAGGAGCGTCTGATTCTGAAGGCTTTCCTCCTGAAGTTCATGAATGCCTATGCGCCCATCTTCTACGTGGCCTTCTTCAAAGGGAGGTATGTGGACCAGTTCAGTCTCAAAACAGGATTGCTTGAAAAGCACACAAACTCACACATACTCAGCCTCTAGCACAGTAAACGTGAAGTCTGACTGCAGCACAAACATGTGACCCTTACTTTTTTTTTTTTTTCAGGTTTGCAGGCCATCCCGGTGAATATGTTTATGTCTTCAATGACTACCGTATGGAAGAGGTGATTACGGTTTACCTTTTGTTGCATCCTGTATGATTGTTAGCACTACAACATCATGTTCAACATTAGGGCTGCAGGACGAATCAAAATAAATCCAAAATCGTGCTGTGGCATACTGCAAAGGCTGAGGTTTGATTGAATTTATGCACAGGAAAGCACAGCAATGTGTTCTTGTCAACAAAATAGTTTTCTACCAAAATAAACACTCAAATTTGAAAATGAAGAAATTAAGACTATTAGTATTGTAATTTTACAGTTGTACAGGGATGTTTTAATGTAATGTTTTATAATGTTGTTTTGTCATTTATATATATTTATATATATATATATATATATATATATATATATATATATATATATATATATATATATATATATATATATATATTATTTTCTTAAATACTTCAGTCAAAATATTACAATAGTACTATTTTTTATTTTGTTTAATATTCTTTAGTTATAATAATAATTACAATAAAAATAATAACAATAAAAATAATAATATTTTAGATCAGCACAGTATTTTTATCAGAAAAATTGCCATTTGTTTTTTTCCCCCCAAATCTTGCGACCCTACTCATCATGACACTGTCAAAACAACTTTTACGTTTCTTCCCAGTGTGCTCCTGGTGGCTGTCTAATTGAACTCTGTATCCAGCTCAGTATCATCATGTTGGGAAAGCAGCTTATTCAAAATAACATCTTTGAGATCGGCATTCCGTAAGTTCCCACTCCTCTTTGTGGATCTCATAAAACATGCTCTACCACTAAACACAATAGCTTTTCTATCTGGAAACCTGGAAAGATCATTCCTTCAGTTAAACGGTAAACACTGCTCCTGCCGAAGTTGGTTTATAGACCAGGAAATCCCAGGATAGTGAGGTAGGCTTTGCTCCCACTTTCTGCTCCAGTGCCTTTCTGACTTATTTTGCTTTATTTAGTTCCTTTTACTTCCTCTTTGCAAGCAGACAAACTTTCTGACACGCCTCTCCTTTCACGTCTCATTTCACATGTTTGCACAAGTGGTGCATCACGTCAGTCACGTTAAAATGCAAATCAGTGTGACTGATGTTGATAGCATAACATGGACTAAAGTCTGTACTTGCAGTGCATATAAAAAGAAAAATGATCAGGTGCCATTTGTGCTGCAAAGTGCCTGTGTGGCATGCATGCATTAATGGATGAGCAGACGACTGCAAAAATCTGGGACGTGATTTCCCCTGGGTGGCGAAATGGGTGAGTTGTGGACTTTCCGTTTTGCGGAAATCCCTTTTTAGCCTATATCTCCTCATCCTTCACAAGAACATCAGTTAATTTTTTTTCTCTATATCCATTTCCACACGGATTGCTTTGATGAATGACACATTCAGTTGCTTTTGACTTATCTGATAAACATAAATGCTTTTATTTATGATTCATCATATGACTGAGAGTGTTTTATCTTCACATCTTTGTCACGCATTTTGGTCAATTTAAATGAACTTGTGCAGCTAGCCAGAAACACTCAAGGAACTCAAAAGGAATGCCTTTTGTTCCCTGCTGTGCTAAGCTTAATCATGGAGTGCAACCCTAAAATGTCTTTTTAAGAGCTACAACAGCAACTTGTTGCTGAGTTGATTGACAGCTATTCCAAATCACTAGTCTTTTATGGCAGCTCTGTCTTTTTTTGCTCTTCCTCTCGTTGTAAACCACGTGTGAGCATGTAAAAACACTCCAACATGTCTTTGGCATGTTCCGCAAAGTTGTCATTGCAGATGAACTTTCGATCTCCCAGTTTTACAGTATTTCATTTAAGAATGCAAATTAAAAAAACAATATGGCCCATCAGAGGAGAACTAAATCAAACCCATTTTCCTGTTCAGTTCTATAAATACTCACAGAAGTGGACTTTGGTGCAAACGTACCATGATGGAGGTCAGAATGACTCGATATCCCCCTCATGCAGAGACCTGACCTACTTAATCTAATCTCCCCACAGACCAATGTCATAATACTATATTATAGTAATGTGCATGCTAAAAACAGAGACTTATACGTTCAAAAGGGTGTCTTTTTAAGGGGACAGTTCGCCCAAAAAATGAAAATTCTGTCATTTATTCACCCTCAAGTTGATACAAACCTGTATGAGTTTGTTTCTTCTGTTGAGCACATAAGAAGATATTTTGAAGAATGTTTGTAAAGAAAAAGAGCTGATGGTTGCCATTGACTTTCATAGTATAGAAAAAATACTATGGAAATCAATGGGTACCGTCAACTGTTTGGTTACCAACATTTTTCAAAGTATCTACTTTTGTGTTCATGTACAACAGAAGAAAGAAACTTAAAGGTGAATAAATGATTACAGAATTTTCATTTTTGGGTGAAAAAAATTGATGGTAGCCACTGATTTCATTATTATGGAAAAAAAGTACTATGGAAGTCAATGGCTACCCTCAAATGTTTGGTTACCAATATTTTAACAAGTATCAATAACAAGTATCTACTTTTGTGTTCCTGTATCTTCTGTTGTGTTTACCAAAAGAAACTCAAGGGTGAATAAATGTTGACAGAACTTGAATTTTTGGGTAAACAAACAATTGTCGGTAGTCATTGTCTTTCAGAATATGAAAAAAAAAAAATACTATGGAAATCAGTGGCTACCGTCAACTGTTTAGTTACCAACATTCTTCAAAGTATATTCTCATCTAAAGAAAGAAACTTGAGGGTGAATAAATGATGACGGAATTTTCATTTTTGGGCGACCTATCCCTTTAAAGTCTGTTTTAGTTGTCGTTGACAAGTTGTTGTTCACCAGTAGGGGTTTGCATGTGACTTTATGAGCATTCTCAAATGCAAATGCATTCCAACAGCTGGTAAATGAGAGCTTTATCACAGATGGAAGAAAGCACTTATGATACAAAGGTGTGCATTAAAAAGTAATGTCCTGGAAACTGGTAGTTTTGGAGACTAAATAATGCAGCAGATGCATTTGGAGGGTTTTATTGGGAAAGTTAATAGGCTATAGACGGATGGACCACATGGGCCATTTCATCCACTATATTTGGCAAGTCATACGTAAACTGTCATGCTCTCGCACTTGATTTTCTGATGAGGACTCTCCAAACACAAAGCCTTGAACCTAGAGCGATGTCTGCACAATCTGTTTTAATGACTTGGAATATAACCTCAGGTTAAATTGGATCAAAATGATGTTGTGATCGTGATTGCATGGTGGTAATTAACATGTTTGCTGGCGTGCTTTTATGGTTATATATATCCTGTTACATTGAGCTTTTGAATATTACAACATGGGTCGTTAAATATGTTTATTTTCCTACTTTTCAAAACTGTTTTTGAAATCCCAGGCTTAATGAGAAGTTTATGAGAGGTTTGTCTTTAAATGTGGAATAACTCCAAACACTTTGGGAGTTATTTACGGGCACTTTTAAGGTCCAGTGATCTCCACTGGCTCTTTTAGGTATAGTCGGTTGTTTTTGCATTATAACAGACACATGTAGAACCTCTAGTCAAGCTGTCTGTGTGTTTTAGCATTGAATTGAGAGATTTAATAGGCTCTTTATTGCTTGACTAATCGACATATTTGCTGTAGAGTTTTGCATTCTGTTTGATTTTAGTCTTTTTCATGTAACCCAGCTGGAACAGACAGTCTTGTGTCTGTGCGGTTTGAAGGAAAATCCAAAACAAAGTGAACAGATGTGTATAATAATGAGATTTCCAGAGAGTTCTTCCGAGTCTTCTGTGTATGTGCAGATGTATCTGTCTGTCTCCTATACACACCTGCGTGTGGTTATACCAATAAATCATGGAACTTCTGGCCAAGATTCATGCCATTGCAAGTTCATTCTCATGCCAGATCACTGAACTGAATCACACAAAGGAATTTAAATTAAGTTAAAGCTCAGAAACCAAATGTGAGTTTAATGTGATGTTAGAAGAACAATTTCCTGAAGAAAATGAGAGGTGTTTGCCTGTGCAAAAATCACCACCATGATGTTAGAATGTGTATATATAATTTTAAATAATATGTAATTTATGTATAGTTTATATCAATTTATTATATATACATATATATAATATAAATTCTAAATATATAATAATATATTTAGTTAATATATAAATATAATTATATATTTATATTATCTCTAATACTATATGAATATTAATTAATACATAATTTATACAATTAAAATGTATATAGAAAAGTGCAGTTGTTTTGCATTTGAAAAATTTGCCAACTCTATGCACAGTACAAGCAATAGTAATATTTATGTAAATATAAACAAAGCACACAATATGTCTGCATAAAATTCATATGCTGTTCTTAGAAATAAACCTGACACTTGACTCACTATTAAATCTTAGCTACAAGGTCAAGTTTATAGAAACGGTTTGTGTGTTTACATTCTGTCTCGCTCTCTTTCTCCCTCTCATTTCCCACTTTAGAAAGCTGAAGAAGCTGTGCCGCACACTCAAGGACAAAGAGCGGGCGCCCAAGGAGATTGTGGAGCAGCCGGGTCGCCGCCAACAGTGGCACCTGGACTATGACCTGGAGCCGTTTGATGGACTCACACCTGAATACATGGAGATGAGTGAGTGACACTCCACTCTGTGTAAAACCAAAAGTAAAGCGTCCTCAGGGTGAAGTGCGGTGACAAAACATCTGGTTAATCTAATTCATCCTCTTCAATGAGAACCGCAGGATTTGTTGTCGGAGGAATGCACAGATCTCTGGATTTGATACACCCCAGTGTTTCATGAAAGACGCTCAGATATTACAGTTTGTGACCATTTTAATAGTCAGAATTATGAATGAACATGTGAATTGGGCCAGTAGCCCAAGCATTTGTTTTACAGCTGTGTTTATAATCGGGAAAGGGCCTACATTCGCTAGCATGTGGCTTACGGTGATACACAACTGACTGAGTATTTGTGCAAGTTGGGATGAGGTGTCTGTAAAAGATCTGAAAGCCTAGTGGGTAAACAGCAAAGTTAAACATCTGAACACCAATGCAAACTTGAATTACTATTATTCATCCTACATTCATACAAACCAATTATGCTGAGAGCTAAGACGCCGACTGATGTTTCCTGCATGTTTGCAAAAAAAATAAAAAATTTCTTTCAGCTTGACTAGAAACAGCTCTGTTGTAAATACTGTAGATGTTTTTTTTTTATTTAATGTTTTGCTTTATAAAATTGAATGCAGGTACACAACAAGAGCTTTATTCTGTAATTATATGATCTGTGGAGTTTATTATGGTTCCCTATCATGATTGTTGATTGAGCGGTTTGATGTGGGACCGTTTAGTCCCTGAAGTGCAGGCGAGTTGCATAACTGTCTATCAGAGACCTGTGCGTGAGAAAACCTGCGCCTTAGTCTTTTCTTGGAAATGTATGGATGCTTTAATCCACTGCCAAGTAAAACAGATTTTCATTTTTTTCCAAGTTCTTCATACAAGAAACACTTATGAGACTCTTCTAATCAAAGAAACGATTGGGGAGAAACTGAAAGTAAACTCGAGTCCTTAAGTAGTAACATTGGAGGGAGATCACCACCCACACACTGTGAAAGATATTCTCAGTGAGAGCTGGGGAATGAGACCCACTCGTATGGATGTTTATGTAGGATACCCTCCAGCCTGATCACTCTCCAAGCCATTGTTTGCATGTTGCACAGATAAAAAGGCCATGTGTCAATCAAGCCAAAGAAGGAAATGCAGTTTCCCACAAGGCTTATGTTCCATGTGTTGTTGATTGACAAACAATCAGCTTTTTACTTGACACTCGTGCTGGTAATGTCAAGTTACTGTATAATGACACCTGTTCCTAGAAAATCACCACATCAAATAAGTAGTGGTTTTTCCATTGTTACTATGATTTGTGGTTATTTGATCTATATGTGAACAAATACACTGTATAAGTCTATTTTTATTAATTAATTTAAATTTATTTATTTTCAGCATCCCTACAGTTCAAATGTTTGGGGTCCGTAAGTAACTTTTATTTAGCAAAAATGCATTTAATATAAAAAAAAGTCTTTTATATTGTTAAAAAATTATGTTTATTTCAAATAAATGCTGTTCTTTTGAATCATGACAAAAAAGTAAAAATAACTGTTTTCAACAATGATAATAGTCAGAAATGTTTCTTGAGCAGCAAATCAGCATATTAGAATGATTTCTGAAGAATCATGTGACACTGAAGACTGAAGTAATGATGCCGAAAATTCAGCTTTGCATCACAGGAATAAATTACATTTGAAAATATATTCAAATAAAAACAGCTATTTTAAATTGTAATAATATTTCAAAATTTTATTTCTGTATTTTTTAAATAAATGCAGCCTTGGTGAGCGTAAAAGACTTAAAAAACATTAGGAAATATTACCAACCCCAAACTGTTGAATGGCTGTATAAAATCAAGTCTTATAGCTCTATTAGTCAAACTCCAAATTGTAATCCAAATGTCTCAACATGTAATCTACATGTTTGTTTGTTTTCCATTCTGCAGTCATTCAGTTTGGTTTTGTGTCGCTCTTTGTGGCCTCATTTCCGCTGGCTCCACTTTTCGCTCTCTTAAACAATGTCATCGAGATCCGCCTCGACGCCAAGAAGTTCGTGACGGAGCTTCGCAGGCCAGAAGCCATTAGGGCCAAAGATATCGGTGAAAACCTTGAATTAATTTTTACACTACAACTATTCACTTGGATTCTTAATCATACTCAGATCTACTAATTTAACCTCTGAATTGAAATGTTTCCTCACACAGGTATTTGGTATAACATCTTGAGTGGTTTGGGAAAGTTTTCGGTCATCATCAATGTAAGTTTCTGTTATATAACTCTGCTGCTTACCACATTCTAGTCATATAAGTCCTCTTTATGGAAAGTTAATCATATAGAGGTATTCATAAAGACCCCAGGGTGCATCACTGTTAAAGAGATCCTCTTATTGTTTTTATAAGACTTACATGACTAAGATTCTTCAGATTTAAATGCTTGGGTTCACATTATCCATGGAAGAAATAAATTTATGCCTGTTCTAGCACTGTACGGATGTTCTTTCACCTGTACGGTTTGCTTCATGCACGTCTCTCCTACTTAAGATTGAATGATAAACCTCTAGCAGATTTATTTTAATAGATGTGATGTTCCCAATATGAGAACAGCATTCCAGTAAGCCTTATGGTAAAGATCCTTCAGTTTCTCTCTGAACTTTCATTAAGAAAGCCACATTTGCTCAGAAGCACGACATCTGATTGACTCCAGCTGTGTTGCTCTTTTGGAAATCAAGTATTCTTTTAATGTTACAGCTATAAATTATCCCTCCAATCCAATTAAATCCCACATCTGCATGAAGATTACCTTGAGTTTTATGTGTTCCTTAGTGGTCTGGATGAGTGTTATTTTAGTATCATTATAGTTTTTATTAATATTTTAATGTTTTTGTCAATTCATTTTTTTTTCTGTAAATATGCCTGTATATTTTAGTTTTAGTTATTTTTGTACATCAAAACTAAATTAAAATCAGAACTGTTGCTTTAGCAACTAGCTAAAATAATATAATTTTTTTTTTTTTTTACATTTGAACAAAAATGTATTTAATGGTTTTAGTTTGAGTTAGCTAATAACCCTGGTCTGGTCTTTGTTACAGTTAATGATAGTTTTAGTAAAAGTTCTACTTCTTGCTTTTACATTTTTATTACATATTTTGATCTTTTACCTGTTATTTTATCATTTCAGGCCTTTGTCATCTCCTTCACATCAGATTTCATCCCTCGCTTGGTCTACCAGTACATGTTCAGCGAGACGGGGACCATGCATGGCTTCATCAACCACACGCTCTCTTACTTTAATGTCAGCAACTTTAAACCTGGAACTGTGCCTTCCATCTCCAGTCTCGGCAAAGACATTACATTCTGCAGGTTGAAAAAATTAATTATATTACTAACAATATTAAATCAAACAATTTATTGGACATCCATTTCCTGTGGTAAAATTACTGTGATGCACAGCTGCCTATTGCTTTGATAAAACATGTAACTTGGACAAACTAAATGGCTGTAAGCAAACTGATTGTTCACATCAAAATGGTTCACACAGGCTGTAAGCAACCGTAGGACCTGTCGTTCGCACCTTTTAAATCATGTCTGAAATAAACATGTCGAAGCTATTATGGTCTGAACATACTGATCCTCTTGGATGGCGCCTGGTGAGATTACATGTATACTTCTTCAGATTTTTCCACACCTGCATGTGAAAACTCTGATAGGAGGGCAAAACAAATGGTTCTTTTACGTCTTTACAGTCATAATCAACCAGCCTATCCAGTTCAGCGTATTTAGTTCAACGGTAAATTACAAAGAACTGGACTACATAGAAAGGGTAGCTCACCAGTTCTTTAGTTGACAGCTCAAATTAGCCAAAATATTTAACAAACAGACATGCATATTCGATTCTTTGGAAATCTACTGCACTCTTTCAGATTCCTTATGGGCATGTTAGTGAATAGACTTCTGCAGAATCCAACTGTCATTCACAACAACTCCCACCTTTTACATGTTTTAGATATAGCTATCACTCATAATGTGTTTTACAAAATCGTTCCCAAGAATTCTGTGGATTTTCCTTCAAAATCAGAGCAGAAAATGTGGAAGAACATGCACAGGTTCTGTGTGGGCCTAAGTAGTTTTGTAAACCGTCTTAATGTGAAAAATTGTTTTCTAATGAATCAGTGCTGTTAGCTTGTGTTGACAGTGATAATAATTGTGTTCATCAGTTCTCTGGAAATAATTACTTCCAGAGCAAACAGCGTTTAACCCTCACACTGAAGTGGAGGAAAGAGAGAGGGAGAAAAACCTCTAGATGGGACTCCATCACCCTGAAGTGTGAGATCTCACCGCTGCTTTGATTATCTCGGGGGCGGCCTTCACAACACAGATCAGAAGCATGTCAAGAAAAGTGCTTTTATCAGAACCTGTCTGCTTTTTCTGCTCCAAGCAGTTGAGAATGAGATTATGCTCGTTCTTAACTACTTGGACCAAAGAGAAGTGGCTGTCTGGGGTTCCTTTGACCCTCGGTCTGTTTGTTAAGAGGACAGATAGATGGAGAGGGAGCAAGAGGGCAAGCTTGTCAGTGTTCTAAAATAGGGTCGAGGAACAAATCAAGCCCATGTTTTTACTGCACCATATTTGCCCTTTCTGGACTTGTATAACCAAACAAGGACTTCACCTCAGGGACCATGTCTTCAGATGAAGATATCTGACTGTCTGAAGAATCAAAACCAGCCTAACACATTCCACGTAGATTACTGTATATGGCCATGAAATCAACATCCTTAGTGGGTTATTAAAGACTCAGAGTTTACTTTTCGTTATTAAATAGAGGAAATCAAAACTTCTGGGAACAGTCTGGTCTAATGAATTAAGCCTGTAAAATATAATCAAAATATGCTCAGTTTTCAATCATCATGACCAAGATTGTCTCCTCCTTCTACTACTGTATAGTCATTCTTTAATTTAGGGTATATTTCATGTCCACTGATGATAATTCTGTTTTTTCTTACTATTTTCTTCATAAATATTGTATATTTAATTCACCAAGAGATGTACTATAATATCACACATATATTTTGTTTTTCATTTTTCTAGAAATTGCCTTTATGCCCGTTAAATTACAGTTGTTGCAATGACTGCTTTTTGAATGGACAAGTTCAAAATAATGAATAAAAAAAAAAGTAAAAAAAAAAAAAAAAGTCAAGACTATCTATATAAAATGTATTTCTATAATCTGGTGGAAATGGGTTTCCATACCAAACAACCCCTCTGAAAAAGAAAGAAAAAAAAAAAAAAAATCTCACAAAACCATGTGACCAGTATAATGTGGTCATTTTCTTCTGTGACATTTTGAACACATTATGGTATTTGTTTTCTATTTTGGATCTCCAATATTGTCATGACATGGAGTACATTAATTGTTCATTGGGTACATTGTTATGGTTTGCGGTATTTTTAATTCAAATAAATATTCAAATTAGAGTTAACCTGATCAAGAAAATAACATTTGGTTGGCCAGATGATGTCTGCCATTGAAATAATGAATTAAAATGGTGAAATTGTCAACTATGTTAACATTGTCAACACACACAGTATGTCCGTAACATAGCTGACAAACTCACCACCAGGGAAAATATATTTTTCTATGTAATAATAAAATGGTGTTTAATGATTTAGCCTTGCAACTAGGAGATACATTACATTGATAAAATAAATGAACTGAAACCAATAGTCATTTTATTGAGAAGGCATATTGTTTTTTTCTGGTAGGAAATGTACCCTTAATTACAGAATGACTTGACAGCATCCCAACAGGAAATAAATCTACAAAGTAGTTAAACAACAAAGATGCAATTCCTTCTTTTGCACTTTAAATGTCCTCATTGTAATTAATAATGCTTTTGTGTTGTTTTGCCTTTTGTAGCCCATGTGTTTATTTTTATTGCCAACCAGCAAATGGATCCTCACGGAGATGAAATAGCTTAATAACTTGGGATGTCTGTTCATTTGTTCATTTTAGGTACAAGGACTACAGAGAACCACCATGGTCGAGTGAGCCTTACCAGTTCTCCAAACAGTACTGGTCGATTCTTGCGGCTCGGTTAGGTTTCGTCATATTGTTTCAGGTACAAGCTACTTATTTTACCATTACCCCCAATCTAAAAGCATAAAATAAAATAGATTTACCCCTAATGAATGCCAGAAAGGGACTATGAATGGAGGAAAATAAATGTTCATCTTTTTTCAGTCTAAGCCAAACAAATGAAAAAGCCACACAATAGCTACCTCAGCAACGTGGGAGCGTCAACCACATAAAAATGATGCAGTCTTTGCACTTTTGGATTAATAGTCTTTATGCTGGTCGGAATAGTTGCTGTAACTCAGTAGTAATGTCCTGCTCTCAGCATCTCAGGCTGTGAAGCTCTTAAAAAAAAAACAAGAAAAATGTGGTTTTCAATCTTAAATTGAGTATTTTCCTCACACAAAGCTTACATGTGGCTTTAAAAGACATACTGTTAAAAAGTTTGTCAAATAATTGCAGACTTGGTGAGAGATTAAAAAATTTTGCCGACCCTAAACTTTTGATCTGTGGATTGCATACAATATATATATTCTTCTATTTGAGGCTCATGATCAGAAACTGTAGGTATAGATGTCATCTGCAGAGCACCAATACCTGAAATGCTATCTGGTGTGTAAAATATCCTCCATCTATTGCCACTAATGAGTATTATCTGTTGCGCCCCACCCTTTCAAGCGTATGTGAATATACTGTATGTGTACTTATACATCTCCCACTCCTCCAGAACCTTGTAATAACCATGAGCATGCTGGTGGCCTGGGTGATCCCGGACATGCCTAAAAACATCAGCGAGCAGCTGAAGAAGGAGAAGACTCTTCTGGTGGATGTCTTCCTGAATGAAGAAAAGGAGAAGTTGCAGTTGATCCAGAGCTTGTTCTCCAGAGATCTGACACAAGAACAGCAGGAGGAGCTGAATGTGTCGGATCAGACCTCGCTGCCTCTTCACCAAACTCAACCCAGACCGCACCCTCCCACCTCGTCTCCGGCTCCTCGCACCCGACCCCGAGCCGCAAGCTTCAGCCAGTTCACCCGCCAGATGTCCATGTCTCCCCAAAGCAACATCACCCAACACACGGCCGTGTGAGGGAAGTCGGGCGAGAGAAGATGAGTCTGGAGTGCATTTCACAGTGCCTGAGTGCTGGATTTTGAGGATTTGCTGAAGTTTGAGGCTCTGAGTTTTGGGAATCAGGTGACCTTGATTCTATGTTCCTGTTTTTTTGTACCGGAGAATGAGGGGTCACTCCTTTTGGTCACTGAACTGTAGTCTGAATGTCTGTCTTGCAGGCTCCACATCTGGTTTTTAAACCCTCAGATGTTCCTATACCATTTTGAGGCATGTCTGCACGCAAACTTCAAGCTTCAGTAGGACCGCTTGCAGATGCAATCATTCCACATGCACTGACGTTCACAGGAACATGAGCGGGATCCTCTTAGATGCACATTTTTTTCTCCATGATCTGCTCTTGAGTAAGAATGTGTGTCGGCACAAACTCGTAAAGAGCCGCACGCATTTGGTGATATTGCGCAATCTGTACATGCTGTCCAAATGCAAACTGCTTTGCACATTGTCCACAAGATGTAGCATATAATGGCAAGTAATCTTTCATTTTCTCAGGTAACAGCGTCACTAGGCTGTATTTGTTCTCATCAATATGGGTTAATAAAGACTATGATGCGTATAAATTAAGGTGCAAAGAACACAATTTCAATGTGATACTGCGACGTATTCTGTGAAACGTGTGGCATTTTGTCTTTTTAATGATCCAGTCCGTAATGTTACACATTAAGGCAATATGTAATTAAACTCACATTTGTCAATCCATATATTTATGCCATGCATCCTTGTGATAAAATGCAGGGCTGTAGATTCAGATTGCACAGCATTTGCTGTATTTATGATTGTGGAGCAGCTGGTCTTTTTGTGCCATGTCAAATATAATCCTCACATGAATTTGCCGTCACCGGTGTGGGAAGGTTGAGCGGGGGTTACTGTCATCCAGGGAGGAATCATGGATGGATGTTGTGTGCCAACATCTGGCCATCAAGTCATCATTCACTATGCCTCATAGGACTTAATACTCATGCAAGAAGAATAAATATTTATTCCCAATTATGTGCAAGTCGATTTTCTTTCTTGCCCTCGAGGCATTGTGGTACGAGTCCCACTGGGTCAATTCACTTGAGTTTTCGACTTCTAGCAACAGCGCAGGTTGTTTGTTAGACTGTAATACCCTGATGATTGCCACACAAGCTTAACAAAGCTAGCTTTACCCAGTAGATGCTGCTCCTCTGTTCGCTTTTTCTGTTTTACTAGGGGAGGATTTTGATCTTTGTGTGCTTTTGCCCCAGAGCCACATTTGATTTATCCCTGGGGTCTGAACTACACAATTCGAAAGGATTAAAATCTTGGCAGAATCCATGAAGTCTGTCCTATGTGCTTTATAATTTCATTACACAACCAGGCTGAACAAGGGTAAAAATACACATAAATATTTGTATTTCCCACAGATTAAAAAGCATAAGATGTGGGCAACAGTTAAGCTGCTCAAGTCTAAAGGACTGCCGCCATGCAATTTAACAGTTCAGCTGGAATGTCCACCTCATATGATTGGAATATGTAAAGTTAAGGAATGTTTTGTCATCCTCTTTGGCCTCTACAGAGGTGATATAAGTCACTGTTCTGTTGATATGAAAGAGGCATTTTATTTTTTGAGCTGATACATGAGATTTTACAACCGACACTTGTGGATGCAGCATTAGGCAAAAAAAAAAAAAAAAAAAAAAAAAATGCAATTTTTACAATTTATTTTAAATTTTAGAAATTATTAATTTATTACACAAGTGTTAAATTATCAGCTTTTAATAGGTTACTGATACAACTGATCACTTAAACATATATAAGCATATATTCAAAACTACTTTTCTATTGTTTAAAAATATTTGTAATAATACTTACAGCATATAATCTATATTATGCCTTCTATAATAAGAAAAAAATGACAATGCATATCTAAGGACTAAACACTTTGCAAATATATTTATTATTATTATTATTAAATTTATTATGCTACCTAAAATTTTGATGTAACAACAAACATTTTGTCTGATATAATTATAAATATAGGGAAAAAAATCAAAGGTATTTGTTGCAAAATCAGGCTTTTCTTTTTTTAATTTTTACTTTAATGGGTTTATTTATGATGATAGTTTACAATGATAATAGTTTAATAGTTCACAAAAGTTTCCACTAGTTCACTACATTAGTTAACATGAAACAACAATTAAAAATAAACAATTATTAAAAATAGGTCATGTTTATTTAAATATTTACAAACACATTATTAAAATCAAAAGTTATAAATATTATGAAGTGATATTATTTAATAGTCCTGCTAACATTAATAATTGCATAATTGAATAAATAATTAATGAGATAAATAAATACAGTATCAAAATGTTCATTGTTAGTAAATATTAGATGATGCATTAACTAACATTTTTGTATAGTGTTACCATAATAAATCCTGTATGCTCAAAACTGAACAAACAACAGATAGAGACATACTAACCAAAAGCAAACTGGCCAAAATAAATAAATAAATAAAATAAAAATAATAATTCAGGCTTTTAACCAACATCCATTGGCACTGCACTCTTTGTACAAATATCAGATTATGAATAACATTCAACGTTGATGTAATACTCTTGGCTTCATCAAACAAAAAATATGAACTTTCTCTAAATGAAAATATAAAAAAAATCAGATTCTTGTGTAAGGTTTAAGAAGGGTTTTCAAGTGTCCTCAGAAAACACCATAGTCCTCTTGCACAATCACAATCCAACCTGCTGCATGATACAGGCCGGAAATGTCTCATTTTTACATAATCTTCTCCAAAGCCTTTCTTCATCACACACAACAATACAATTGAAGGGACAGATTTACCTGGATTTGTTCTCTGTGTCTTACAGATTGGTAAGCAAGTGTTCTTCATCTTGGTTAGGCATAACATCTGCCTACACGGAGTAGTATAAGCTAGTATTAGTTACATCAGTGATATTGCTGTTGTGATGGACTGCAACTTATTCTCATTTGAAGACACACAATGCTGTGCTGGTGCATGCTGAGAGTTTGATGTCAGAGATTTTGGTTTGTGAATTAAACATCTGCACATGCAGATGAGCAAAGGACCTGGAATGAGATCCGTGACACAAACCTGAATCTCTCTCTCCCACAGGGCGTTCCTTCATAGGGTGAGATGACGAACAGGGCGACCATTTAAAATGCTGGAGTCAATGCATTGTTAATGTGAGAAGGATTTTGATATGCCTCACTAAACTATCAGAGGACACACATTTCATGCTTCCAAAATGCATTATTAATTATTATTTGCATGCACATTTCCATTGTTATTATATTGTGTTTTCTTGTACAATTTAGCAATTTACAACATGCTATTTTTGTGCAGGGTGCATATTTTTACATTTCAGTTTGTACAATAGTTTAACATAACACCATTGCTAAAAGCAGAAAAGAGGCACCGGGGGTTGCATTCAGGTTCACTTCTCTTAAATGGCCTAAAGCACTTGCTTTTATCTGGAGTCGCTACACAGCAGGCTTTCACATGGTTTCAGGTGTTAGCTACACTTGAAGATCGCACCATTGTGCCTTTCAACGGAAGCTCTGCCAAAGGCACATTTCCATATTCAGCTCGACTAAACCTTTAGATGACCCGGTGTGTGACTGATAGCCATTCATTTACAGTCTTTCTTTTTTTCTTAGTCTAAGGCTGTGTTCGGAATGGAATATTAGCTTACTACTACTAGCTTATGAAATACCGTAAATACAATTTTTCAAAACAGGACATAGAATAAACTATAATCATTTCAAACAGTGGAACATTGCTGTCACATGATAGATCATATTACATGTGATCCAGTTAATATCTTGCAATTATATATATGCACACACACACACACACACACATACATGCAGTTGTGGTCAAAAGTACATACACCTCGCAGAATCTGCAAAATGTAATTTAGTAAACTGCCCGCTGTACTTCAGAAAAATCCTTCAGGTCTCACAAATTCTTTGGTATTCCAGCATTTTTTGCATATTTGAACCGTTTCCAGCAATGACTGTATGATTTTGAGATCCATCTTTTAACACTGAGGACAACTGAGGGACTCATACACAACTATTACTGAAAGTTGAACTATTACAGAAAGGGATGTAAACGTTTGAACAGAATGAAGATGTGTCGATTTTTCTTATTTTGTCTAAATATAATATTTTTTAATTTAGTACTGTCCTTCAGAAGCTACAGAAGATTCTTACATGTTTCCCAGAAGACAAAATACGTTTATTTTACCCTGATCTTCAAATTCAAAAAGTTTTCACCTCCAGGCTCTTTGTGCATAGTTTTTCTTTCTGGAGTATCAGTGACCGTTTGAAACATTTTGCAGATTCTGTAAGGTAAACTTTTGACCACAACTGTACATACTGTACATAATATCAGCATAATTCACTTACTGGAGAGGGTAACTTTGCATGCAAAATAAAATGCCACTCTACTGTAAAATAAATAAATAAATATAAAATATTCCACCCATTTCAACTTAAAAAAATAAGTTACATGAATTTTTAAATATAATCATCTTGGCTGTTTAAGGAATTTCAAATTAAACTGACTTTAAAAAAATCAAGTTTAATCTCATACAGTAACTTCTAGAAAAGTTGAAATTGCTCTACTTATTGAGTTAAAAGTCATGTAAATACATAGGTTGCCATGACTTACTTATCACATATTTTTTTACAGTGTATGGTATGCGAATGCATACAGATTTGTGCTGCATAAATCTTGTTGCTTTCTCCTGCTAGCTCAGTGGTTCTCAATTCCAGTTCCGGGGGACCCCCTGCTCTGCACATTTTGCATGTCTCCCTTATTTAATACACCTGATTGAGCTCTTCAGCTCATTAGTTCAGTTCATGAGTCTCTCTCCTAACAAGCTGGTGATCTCAATCAGGTGTGTTAAATAAGGGAGACATGCAAAATGTGCAGAGCAGGGGGTCCCAGGTCTGGAATTGAGAACCACTTTCCTAGCTAATTGATAATACATATTTTCACTTAAAATGCAATCTCATGCAAGTAATGCTTGGCTGTGCTACTGCTTGCTGCTGTTGTTATTGTTTTAAAATACATATTCTTCTGCTCGCTTTGCTTAGATGCTTATTATTCACTCCTTGCATCACATACACAGCCTGTTAAACATCAAACATTGTGTTTGGTTGCTGCATTTAGGAATTGGCAAATGCAGACCACACAGCATGTTTTGTACTTAAGAAAAATAAAAGGTAAGTTCACTTATCTTGATGTGCTGAATTTCAGAAGACCCCTGATAGTGGCTGCAGGAGCAGCTTTCAGCAAACACTGAACTAGACTATTCAAATTTGAGAACAAGCAATCTCATTGGCTGCAGAATCAGCAGCAGAGGCCAATCAGCTTGTGCATCTAGTGAATGTGAATGCATGTAAAGTACTTATCAGTCTGTGCCATAAATTAATAAAGATGTATATATATTCTTCTATATTCTTTTCTTTATTAATTTTCATTCTTTTTTATTACAAGATTTTAAGTGCATGCATTTTTAATTTTAATTAATTTATGTAAAATCTATTAGGAGATCAATGACTGGTGTTACTTAAGGTTTATTCCCACACTGCAGTGGATCAATGCACTTTCATTACCAGGAAGGTCAATGCTCTGTGGCAAAATATTTTGCAAACTAAGTAGGTCTACAGGTATTCCGTGCATACTGAAATAAACATAATGTGCACAGTACTTACTGTATATATACTACAGATATATATATATATATAGTATGATAGCATGCTGTTCTGAACATAGCCCTAGTTCTACACTTTGTATAGCTTTTATAGGTATAATAATGAAGGGTCATGGACTAGAAAGGCTCAAAATGAGTGCTGAATGAGCCAAAATTGCTTAGAAACATTTAATGTGTTCAATGAACTGAAGTTTAGAGAGGTGGATGGGTGGTAAAGCTGACAGGGAATGCAAAAGGGAAAATTACTCTTGGATGGATGTTTCATTTCAGTTGGAATGCTGCAGTATGGTGGGATGAATTGCCTAGAACTATTTACTGGAGTGCTTGTTTTGGAAAAGACTCCAGCATGTTTTATCGTGTGCATTAAGTGTAGATGATAAATCAAAGCTGTCCAGCATAGTTACACATACTCAGTGTGCCTGTCAGGAAATAAACACAGCAGAGCACATTGAGGTGATGTAGAGCTGCAGCGTGCAGAAGGGAATTCTGGGATGCAAGGATGTGTGACACTGGACACTGTGGCATTTTCCTGCCCTCAAGGGTCAGACATGCTGTAACACGATTCTGCTGTTCTGCCTTAATGCAAGACCTATACCACTGGAACCACCTGTTCCTACTCTTTCGTACTTTCTTTTGCATTCTCCTTTCTCATCTGTCTCTCTTCATCACCACCTTTTGTGCTGGAGATCACCAAAGATGCATAAAAGACACTGAAGGGCATAAGAATTAATTGGTTCTTGTTCTCTTTTGAATCTGAGCTCGTCTGTTTGTCTCGCTCTTTACCTCAGGTCTCTCTCCTCGCCGCAGAGTCATGCGATTTATTGCCTATTTATACTCATCTGCTGCAATTTTACAGTGAAACATCAAACATGTGATTACGTGTGTCAAATTACGTCGTTAGCTATGATTTATTTGCCATAGAGTCAGTGAGTTTGTTATTGAATCATTCTGAACACTGAATTAGCCATAACTCACTCTATTCTAACTTACTCCAGTAAGTGCCTTTAAAGAAGAGATAGAGATACGATTCATCTCTATATGTTAATATGAACATGGTTATAATGTCAATATCATGATGGTTTCTTAATGATCAGGACTATAGTGACATATGGACTATATAATTCACTGCCCTGCATCATATTTGCTGAATGAAATCCAATACTTCTAATTTTAGGGTGCTAATTCCAAAAATAGCGCCTGTTTTTTTGTAGCATTTTAGCTTTTCATCAACCATTTGTAAGGTGAAGAAGTCTTGCACTATCCCTTAATCACAGAAAAACTGCCACAAACACATGATATCTATTTTCATCTGAGACAGATTAAAACTATTTGTTCAATTCTCAGCCGATTTTCACATGTATGAAAGATTCTGAAGACAATTTTATGTCTAACGATTTCAAGGTTAGAATTATGGCCAGTGACAGAAAAAAAAAAATCCAAACATTACCCGGATGTTTTTTGTTAAATGTGTGTGTTTTTTTTTTTTTTTCTACATCTCAACAGTGACAGAAAATAAATTGCATTCTTTGAAATTAAATGCAGGGTACTGTACATATATCTCTATACAAACCCGATTCCAAAAAAGTTGGGACATTGTACAAATTGTGAGTAAAAAAGGAATGGAATAATTTACAAATCTCATAAACTTATATTTTATTCACAATAGAATATAGATAACATATCAAATGTTAAAAGTAAGACATTTTGAAATGTCATGCCAAATATTGGCTCATTTTGGATTTCATGAGAGCTACACATTCCAAAAAAGTTGGGAAAGGTAGCAATAAGAGGCCGGAAAAGTTAAATGTACATATAAGGAACAGCTGGAGGACCAATTTGCAACTTATTATGTCAATTGGCAACATGATTGGGTATAAAAAGAGCCTCTCAGAGTGGCAGTTTCCCTCAGAAGTCAAGATGGACAGAGGATCACTAATTCCCCCAGTGCTGCGGCGAAAAATAGTGGAGCAATATCAGAAAGGAGTTTCTCAGAGAAAAATAGCAAAGAGTTTGAAGTTATCATCATCTACAGTGCATAATATCATCCAAAGATTCAAAGAATCTGGAACAATCTCTGTGCGTAAGGGTCAAGGCCGGAAAAACATACTGGATGCCTGTGATCTTCGGGCCCTTAGATGGCACTACATCACATACAGGAATGCTACTGTAATGGAAATCACAACATGGGCTCAGGAATACTTCCAGAAAACATTGTCGTGAACACAATCCACCGTGCCATTCACCGTTGCCGGCTAAAACTCTATAGGTCAAAAAAGAAGCCATATCTAAACATGATCCAGAAGTGAAGGCATTTTCTCTGGGCCAAGGCTCATTTAAAATGGACTGTGGCAAAGTGGAAAACTGTTCTGTGGTCAGACGAATCAAAATTTGGAGTTCTTTTTGGAAAACTGGGATGCCATGTCTTCTGGACTAAAGAGGACACGGACAACCCAAGTTGTTATCAGTGCTCAGTTCAGAAGCCTGCATCTCTGATGGTATGGGGTTGCATGAGTGCGTGTGGCATGGGCAGCTTACACATCTGGTATATCCAAGTTCTAGAACAACATATGCTCCCATCCAGACGTCGTCTCTTTCAGGGAAGACCTTGCATCTTCCAACATGATAATGCTAGACCACATACTGCATCAATTACAACATCATGGCTGCGTAGAAGAAGGATCCGGGTACTGAAATGGCCAGCCTGCAGTCCAGATCTTTCACCCATAGAAAACATTTGGCGCATCATAAAGAAGAAGATGCAACAAAGAAGACCTAAGACAGTTGAGCAACTAGAAGCCTGTATTAGACAAGAATGGGACAATATTCTTATTCCTAAACTTGAGCAACTTGTCTCCTCAGTCCCCAGACGTTTGCAGACTGTTATAAAAAGAAGAGGGGATGCCACACAGTGGTAAACATGGCCTTGTCCCAACTTTTTTGAGATGTGTTGATGCCACGAAATTTAAAATCAACTTATTTTCCCCTTAAAATTATACATTTTCTCAGTTAAAAAATTTCATATGTCATCTATGTTGTATTCTGAATAAAACATTTAAATTTGAAACTTCCACATCATTGCATTCTGTTTTTATCCACAATTTGTACAGTGTCCCAACTTTTTTGGAATTGGGTTTGTATATATATGTGTGTGTGTGTGTGTGTGTAAATCTTCATTGTTATTATGTGGAAAATGTTGATGGAAAATTGTTAATGATATTTTTGAACTTAGGGGTAAAAAAAATATGAGTTAAAAAATGGGTTAGCATCATCAAATTAGGTAATATTAGGCCTTTCTGCAAATCAGCAGGGTTTTTTTTGTGTGTGTGAGAAGCAGGGTTGCATAATAGACCTCAAATTATAAACTTGGTTTGATCTTCAGCAAAAAATTATACAGCTATATATTTCCAAATCATGTTATTTTACACTCCTTATTGCATTGAAACAAGCCTGTGTGTCTGAAGGCTGATATGGTGAGGCAGACTGTAGGGCTGAAAGAATGAGGCTGGGCTTGACCTTTGACCTATGCATGCTCAGCTAGATATTCTGTGGGTGCTACTTCCTGTCTCTAAAGTGATAATCGCAGCTATAGGCAAGGCAGTAAATGACACATGGAAGACATTGAAACACATCACCTTCTATTCATACTAATAAGAGAAAAAACAGACTGTAACACCTCTTCCCTCAGAGGACTGAAACAGTCACAGACTGTTCTCTCCCAGTAACACACACTCACAAACACACAGAGGATGGGGTTGTCTTATGAGATCTGTGGTTTGGGGGGATGTACAGTAGGTTATGAATGATAACAGGATCAAATAGTATGCACATGGGAAACTAGAGTAAGCACTTCTCCCTGACCCTCCTGTACATTAATCAGAGGATGGACACACTGCAAACCTGGAAATTCCCTGGGAGACTTCGAGCAGCTGGAGAGGAAGGAAGTGAGAGTAGTGGACTGTCTGTTTGTAGCCTTTAGGAATTAAAAAGGCAGAGCTCAAGGCTATTCAAGCGACTTGACTAAGAAAGGAAGAGTAATTAGACTTTTTTGAACTTCATCCCATTGGGGTTTCTTCTTAAACGAGCACTGAGTTTTGCGTTGCAGGAATTCCTCAAGCTGCTGAATTTATGAAAACAGCCAAGTGGACAACAACAACACAGCTGTCCTTCAGTGACCTCACACTTGGCTGTTAGACTTGGACTTTACTGGCAGCAGACCTTGCGCAGCTGGGGGTTCATCAACTTACACAAACACTCTCCCTGAGCGTCCTACTAACAGCTAAACAGTAGCATGTGCTTTCAACCATCACATCTTGCATCCGAATTCTTAGCTCTGTCAGGACCACTATGGTCAAAGATGATTTTTCAGTTAGCATTATTACAGTTTGGATTGGCAGCATGGTTCTGTTTTGGGCAAAAACTCCCTGCTCAACCATGCAGCCTAGAGCAGGGAGAGCAGTGATAACCCTCTTAGGGTAATCAGAACAGAACCAACATAAATGTAGCAAATATCATTAATGTTCTTAATGACAAGTTATTGTAACAAAATAATTTAGGATAAAGTAGTCTGATTTAACAAGGAATATCAGAAGGCCAAGTCCTGACTGTGCAGGACAGGAGGAGCTGGGGATGAAGGAGGATAATTAACTCCTCAGCAAAGTGATAAAGCTGCTAAATAAAGGGTCCATAGGTTAATATTATGAACAATTTTGAAGGAAAATAATTACCTTATTTGCCAAAGGTTGCAAGTTTTGTGGCTTCAGAATTTGGGGAAATGTTTAGCGTTTTTATTTATTTATTTATTACATTTATTTGTTTAGCATAAGAGTTAATTAAGGTACCTACATCATAAGCAATATTTGCAGTACATAATTGCAAGTTTAGGCTTTGTTTATGGTTTTTGTAATTTGAGATTAGCTAAATGTGAGTCACTTAGTAATATGAAAAGTAAATGTTGACAAGTTGAACTGTATATTCCCATGTATGTTTCCACCTGAAATAATCAGTATTAGATTTGGATGGATACAAATTGGACATTTTCCTCAGATTTGTCCCAGTGTTTTCTGTACAAATGTTCCTAGAGTCTGGCGCCAAGTTGTTTTGCACACAGACTGTGTATTTTTGTTGAATCGTCTTTTTACCATGCTCCTAAATACTAAATAAAAACATGCATACTCTGTGATATCTTTTGACAGGTCTATCAGATGGTTATTGGCCAGTAAAAACCTAAATAAAGTGGACCAGACTACCAAAGTCCTCTTTTTAAAAATACATTTAAGCAGAAATGATTGCATTAGTATGTTTACCTGTGTAACATACAATACAGAGGTCACTGCATGTGCAGCCAAACTTAGGGACAAGACATAATGCAATCAAGCACAATTAGCCTGACAATGTAAGTCTGATGAGGCAGGTCTGTCGTTCTGGATAGACTCAGGCTGTGTGTGGTGAAGACAGATGTAATCAGTGTTATCACTGCAGACAGCAGTGATAACCCTGCGGTGACTTTTTGATGTTAGTCAACATACCTTCTGCTGCTCCTCTATCTCACATTGCTTTTCTCGTTCCAACTGCTCACGCTCCTGTCGACGGAGGATCTAGCTTAACAGAGAACCAGCTGAGATGTGCATTGAAAGTCGGTATGCATTAATAAACACAGACTTGTAGGTTTACAAGATGGAAAGTAGTAAACAACTCTACCCTTTCTTCTTGCTTCTCCTGACATTCTCCCTCCACACATGTGCTCTCCTCCAGACTCTCATCCTGCTTCTCAAGACTGTTTAAGAAAGTGTAATCTTCTGAGTTGATAGTAAGACAATGCACATTATGCGATAATAATTTGTTCCCAACTAAATTTAGCAGTTTTGTCAAAGGTCTGTTTTAAATGAATCTGTCATATCTGTCAATCATATCCTCATAGACAAAACATACATGAAGCTCCAATAGAAACATAAAACCGTAGACATGGGAATTGGATAAAACCTCTTTGCATGAAATTGACTTTGCTTTGTATCATGTGCACTCTAAAAAAGTTTTGTTACAACCATCGCCCCATTTTCACGGCATCTTAAACAAAATTACTGCACAAACATAAGCAGGAATGCTAGTTTATGTCATTCTGTCCCCTGCTTTAATATACCTGCATAATTTTGTGAAATTCAATTTGATGAGAATATCTCTGATCTTACCTGAAAAGCTTACAGTTTCTTTGAGCTCTCCTTTCATTTGGTCTCTGCGCTGGTAAACCTCAGACAAAAGGTAATATACTATGACGATGTACAAAAGACATCATAGTTATTTCTGCATAGGGCTGCTAAACCATCACGCTGGTGCTAATAAAACCCACTGTCCCTTCACTTTTGATTAATTGAAATGTGCCATGTTTCCTTCACACTTCTTTTTGATTGAGTGAGTGACGTGACATACAGCCAAGTATGGTGACCCATACTCGGAATTCGTGCTCTGCTTTTAACCCATCCAAAATGCACACATACACACTGTGAACACACACCCGGAGCAGTGGGCAGCCATTTATGCTGCAGCGCCCGGGGAGCAGTTGGGGGTGCCTTGCTCAAGGGCACCTCAGTCGTGGTATTGAAGGTGGAGAGAGCGCTGTGCATTCACTCCCCCCACCTACAATTCCTGCCGGCCTGAGACTCGAACTCGCAACCCTTGGGTTGCAAGTCCAACACTCTGACCGTTAGGCCACGACTTCCCCCAAGGTTCTGAACAAGATTTCTTTTCATACTGATTGTCAACCAGCTTCTCTGTCTCATACCAATATGTAGAAACCATAAGACTAATCACAGGTCAGTGTAAATGGACAGTGCTATCAGCCTGCAGAAAAACACAGAAGTCAGAGTTGTTTTTGGTGATGTCATTGGATCTTCTGGAATGCATATAGGGTTCAAAAGCTGTATTTGATGGAGATGTGCTTGACATAAAGTGGGTGGTATGACACTACAGACAGGCACTTTAGCAGAAACCAGAGACGTGAGCAGCAAACCGAACAAGAAATATATTTGATGAAGGTGTCTGTTGTGGAGAGATATATAGGTTGCATTTTTTGCCAGAGGAAATGTATTTGGATTGTTTACTAGTTTTAACCGCCATAGCCTTCAGAGGGGCTTTGGTTTCGGTGTGAAGGTCAAGGGTTGAAACCATCACTTTGACACCACTTTGAGCTTTTAAAACCTGAAACATTATTTCCAATGAATTTATTTATTTAAACACTCTTTTAAGAAGTATTTGGACACTTGCACTTCAGTGCTTTGTTGTTTTGGATCCCATTGACTTTCACTGTATGGACAAAAACAGTTGAAACATTCTTCAAAATATGTTCTTTTGTGTTCTGCTGAACAAAGTCAAGTCCAATTTAAACAATACAGACTGTTTCAAACCAGCTTCACATTAATAGACAGGACAATATCATAAAATTCAAAGTTGTAAGGTTCTAAAATTCGTCAGTTTTATAAATCAGCTCTACAGAAGATAATTAATTCAGTTCATTATTAGCTCTTAGATCATTATTAAGCTCAATTTAGTTCAAATTTTGTTCTCACCTGATAGTGTCAGTGCAATTAAACCAATAAGATTACTGGATATTAATTATCTTTTAAACCATAACTGAGCAAGCCAAAGAAAATCAGTCATACAAAGTCATTCATGCAGGTTTGGAACAACATAAGGGTGAATAAATAACAGAATTTTATGATTTTTGTGTTAACTGTGCCTTAAAGTCACACTTAAAAATAAACATCATTGCATTTGAACATACTGAAGCAAAATAGCATTTAAAGACACAAGCTCACTCTTCACAAAATGTAGTTTGTTATATTTTAAATGATAAACAAGTAGATACAGTTTTGAAAAAGACAAAAAAAGGACACTTCCTGATTTTGCAATATCCATAACTAACATGATGAACTACAGTACACTTAAGTGATTTTGAGGAGAAATGACTTCAAACATCGACTAAAAACCATCGGAACACCAGTTGATAAAAAGCCATTGCAAACATGTCTCAGAAAAGGGAATCTCCTGTATTATTTGAGCTCAAATGGCCTTTGCTTTGTTATCCAATGCAATGACATTCCTTGTCTAAATGGTCAGATAAGGCCACTGTATCTTATAATCCCAATTACTGTCACAATACTGACTACTCTGATATGGACATGTAAACAAATGTTAGCATTTGTTAGCCTTATTTGCTTGTCCTTTCACCTCATTTAACTCTTTTTCAGCAGTGATTTTTCCAAGATCACTCCGTCTCAAGCTTTGCTCTTAAGAACACACCGCAAGAGGATTATATGCTAATTAACCATAGCCCAGATCTATTTTCTTCCTGTGGGCTCTGGCAAACAAATGTATTTATAGGTCACTGAAGGTTGTTTAGTCCTTTTTGCCTTCCCATGGTTCCTCTGGTTCTGAAGAGACCATTAATGTTTGATTAGAAACACACACAGATTATCTCATGATTCGGGGCTGGGAAAGGTTCTTGGGTTCTTTTCTGGTAATCTGTGATTGACTGAAATGTTAACATACAAAGCGCAATATTAAACCCTACAGATGACAGTATTCACATAGATTCCCAAAAGGACGTAATCAGCAGGAAGATTAAAAAAAAACCTTTATTCAGACAAATCTCACACAGACTGCCCTTGCAGTCAAAAGAGAAAGATGTTGTAGGCCAGATAAACAGCGCTTCTTCAAGTATCAGCATGAGAAAGAAATTTTGAGAAACACTGCAATTATGGGAAAATTCTCTCTTTCAAAAAACAAAAAACAAAAACAAATACAAACAATGGGTTATGCCAAAAGAGGGTACAGCCAAAAGAAACTACTTCACTAAACAATCACCATCAATCAAATGAGTCTTTCTTCTTTATTAAAATAGGGATTTGTCTTGCAATATTCTCATTTTTTTTGACATTCCGCAGATAATTGTCATGTCTGAATATTGTTAAGAAGCATGTAGTCCTTAAATAGAGTTGGATGTGTTTTGGCACAGTTTTATTTCAGCATAAAAGAGTCCTTGTCCTTGGGTTTCAGCAATGGCCATTGGTCCATCATAAGGTTGGCTGTAGTGGTTTAAAGCAGCAAGAATCCTACACAGTATGCATGACACCAGCAGGGCTTTTCAAGACAGCATAAAATACATGGGAATGTTTCAGTGAGTGTCATCCAAGAAGTCAAAATCATTTAGGGATCCTCATGTTCCAGTGCAATAATGTGTGTTACAGGAAAGGCGATGCATTTGGACAACTGTGTGGGCCAATTCCCAACAGCATCTTTGGAAAACAGAGTTCCTGTGTTCAGCTTTTATCCTGTTTTTACGCAGGGGGCCATACCGAAGCAGGACGTAATCAAAGATCGAAAAAGGTGTGTTGTATCCTCGGTGGTCTGCGGTTCTGTTTCGAATTTGAGTCGAAACCATGTTTCTCTGTTTCAAAACCTCACATCCAATTCAAGCACTGAATATCAAGTCATCAGAGTCGTCAGCCAAAAAAAAAGCGAAACCTTTTGCTTGTTTAAAGTGCCTTTCTCCAACAACCCGTGAAACATTAAAAAGCAATAAAAAAAAATTATACTGATCTTTTTTTATAGCCACATTATAACAGATGATTTAGTGCTAATAAAGCTTTATGTTCGGACCTTGGAGGCACTTCACTTCATGTAGTAATGGGTTTGGACCACATTCCAGCTCATCCTGCTAGTTTTATATGTTGGTACAGAAGTAAGTATTATATGTAGGTGGTAAATTTTTTTACTGCATGATGTTCCTTGTGGACACTTGGACAGTTTGTCCAATCAAAGTTGACCTGGTTCATGTGTCACAAACATAAGCCTGAAGAACAGCCAAGCCACAGCTGTCTGACCTTTTAAAATGCTCTTCAAATGACTGCGATTGCTGTCTATATGCTCCTGATATGCTTTGCTCACAAACATGTTGTCTTGTGTATAACATATTTATTGTGGAGGAGTACAAAACATTAATTTGTTGAAGAGACTGAGATGTTTTGTAAAGTCATTGCATATTGCAAATCTTACTGAAATCTCTTTACCTTAGTATCTCCTGACTAGTGATTGAGCAAGTCTCTTTATATAAATGTACAGTGGGAAAACTTGGCAGGCCTTTTTTTAGCCGCAGCGCACCGGTGAAATGCTCATCTCCTAAGATGAGTCTGACAAGAGCGAAACCCTCTTAAGGGGGAGATTACGTGTTCAAATCCTAGCTCTGCACGTATGTACATCGTCTTAAGGCAGCTTTACCTCTGTGTAAGACTATAGTTTCATTAGCAATGGTCTATTTTGTTTACATGCTGCTCTTGTGTGTGCTGGTTATGCTCTTTAAGGTAGTGAAGTTGCTACTGATCATAGCAGGTGATCAAAAAGAGGTTAAAAGTGCAGTAAGCTTATTTCTGGTGGTTTCTGGAGGGCTGGGAGGGGTGCCAGAGAAGTGTGTGGTTAGTGGGAGGAGTCTTTGCTCCTCCATTTATTGAGGAGCTTCCTCAGGGCTACAAAGCTACACAATGGTGAGCAAAAATTCCATCATTGGTCCTTTAAAAGTTAATACTTGGCTGCTTTCATTCCCACTTCATTGTGGCTATGTTGGAATGCGCTAAAAGCAATTTCTTATGTTCTGCTAGGATTGACTCGCTGCACAAGTCTCTGCTTCCATAAACCATTAATAGGAGAGCTTAGAAAAATATATATTTCTTAGGTATTTCATGCCGTTTTGATACACTGTATGTTTACACATTTCCATACAATATACGACAACAACTGTGATTCGTTTTCCCAGTCCCGAAGAGGATATACTGGCAGCCTGTTTCAGTAGAAAAACTGGTTTTCTTGAACAATACTGAAGTTAACATGATATTGAGTGATATGTGTTTTCCATTGCAACTGTTCCCAAGGTCCAGGTCTAGTGGAGTGACATGTCCTCTAACTCTGATATGTGAGCAAGGCACAATTCAGCATGCAATGCTCCTGTAGCTTAGCCGCATTGCAAGTTATTGTAAGTCTTTTTTTTTTTTTTAAAGATTTTTCATTGCAAAAACTTAAATAAATAACAAGTATATTTATACATTATACATAGACATGTATAAACTATATGCATTCCATATAACTTAAATAATAATTTATATTTATATATTTACAGCCCCCCAGGGAACAAAAGTAACATAGCAAAGAAGTCGCTGCAGTGTTTTTCATGTCCTGCGGTGTTTGCGTGAGATTGCGCAGACGCACGAGGTGTCTATTCGTATCCAGCGCCATCCCACAGATGATTTATCCTGAGTGAGAGCACGCACATAAGACTGCGAGGTTTTGCACTGCGAGTTCCAGTGCTTTTTGTCAATACCCCGACAGCTGCCCTTTTGGGACTTAGTGGTGTCACATCTTGTCTCATAAAAGTACTGCTGGATATTTCTGCGTCCCGCATTGATGGACCTCAAAATCGTGACCACTTGTCCATGATCGTCCACAGCCGTGGTCCTGTTCACCCACAGGCTGACATTGTCGCACACAGAAAACTCGGCTCTGTAGCTCTTGTGCTCAGTGTTGCGCTTCTGCCGCGTCTTGTTGGTGCTGCTGCCACCCTGGTTGCTGACAAAGTCATCCATGAGGTAGAGCGGTGGCGGCTGCAGCGGAGGTCGGTCGCTGAGGAGCACGCGAGGTGAGTTGTAACGTTTGTGCTGACGTAGAAGCTCAGCCGAGATGTCCGTTATGGGCTGGTCGCTGGCTTTCTCCCTATAGTCTGTCACTGCAGGTGTGTTTATGGTGGAGGAAGGAAGCGTGTCGTCCTGCCTCTGATGGCTGCGGCTGATGTCGGCCTGCAGGAGCTTTATGATGAGCATGTTGATGGGGTCCTGCGTGGGGCGCTGCTTGTCCATCATAGAAGCTGAGATACCATAGAGGTACGCGAGGAACATCACGTACAGCAAGATGGACATCACTAGATTCACCTGTAAGATCTGTGGAGAAACAGAATACAGTTTTATAAGCATGATAGTAAACAAAAGCAATCAACTTTTGTTATTTTTGGCCCTGCGACAGCACTGAATTCTCATGAAGCTCATTGTTCCACTTCAAAAAGTAGTGGCACTTCTCCAGCACATCTGCATGGCGTCTGGGCACACAGCTAATGGGTGTCGGTAAAAGATGGCTTGCAATGACATGCATACCAGCATGTTTGGAGGGCCTCCCTTTTGGCATATTTATTTGAGCGCCTAGCGCATCCATCTGGCAAGGTGTATGCTCTGATTCATGACTGAGTGCAATAACATGAAACAGAAACCACAAAGTGCAAAACTGTGTATAAGTAGAGTCTGCTTAGCAATGGAGGGTCATTAGCGTGCACCATGTCGCAGTGGTATAAAAGATTAGAGGTTATAAAATGGATTCAAGTTCAACTAAAAATGAAAAAAAAAGACCTATACACTCATATAACTTTTATTTCTGTACTTATATTTTTTCCTTACAATTATAATTAATAGGGACTACAGCTTTTCAAGAACAACTTACATTTTGATTTGTTCCTCGCACTTAAAAAATACGGCATAAAAGTATATTGTACAAATGTATTTCTCATTGTTAGTTAATGCTAACTGCACAGAAAAAAAGTAACCTAAAATGGTAACATCTAAATTAACTGGTTTTATTCAAGTCAGAATCAATATTGGTCCCACTTTATATTAAGTGGCCTTAACTACTATGTACTTACATCAAAAATAAGTACTAATTGTGTTCATATTGTATTGCAAAGCACTTTAGCTGCTATTGAAGTGGGATATGGGTAAGGTTAGGGACAGGTTTGGTGGTATGGGTAGGATTAAGGGTGGGTGTAAGGGATGGGTCAACAGTGTTATTATAAATGTAGTTGCAGAAATTAATTACAGATGTAATTACATGGAGGTATTTTAAAATATAAGTACAATGTAAAAACATGCAAGTACACAATAAGTGTATTGTACCAAATTTGATTAATTTAAATATAAGTTCATAGTAGTTAATGCCACTTAATATTTAATATCAGTGAATATATATTATATAAATATTTTAATTTATACCAAAAAAAAATTGTATGGGTTAAATAGTTCTTTAAGGTAACAATAATAGGTTACTGCTTTTTACAGTATGTAAAGTGTTACCATTTCTCCTTTTTTGCCTTTTTTTTTCAATTGTGAGGGGACTACTGTATTCTTTTATCACAATATTGCCTTTTTTCATATTGCTTCAAGTAAGAAGGTCTGTCCTCTGTGAGCGTTTTGTGGTGTTTAGTGCAGATTCTCATGCTAAATAAGGTAAGAGTTGTGGTCTACCATAAGCTTGTGTGTTTATTTTAATACTAACAATTACAGTTAACAGCCTTTCAATTTTCTTTTCAACAGTATGCAAGCGGTAGGCCTCACTTGGCAATTATCAGATGCGTCACTTTCCTGGTATGACATGGGTACCAATTCTTTTTCTTAACTGGCATATAACTAGGCACTAGTAAAAGTACAAATTCCTCCTCAGTTCTGCCTGAATAACCAGACATTGACTGTTTGCTTTCTGGTTTTCTTTCAGATCTATATCGCCAAATGTTTTAATATGTCTCCATATGTCTAATGTTTTGAGATCACCTGAAATCAAACTGATTTAAAAAGAGAATGTGAGCCACTGCAAAACATCTCAGCATCAGACCCAGTGCAGTCAAATCATAAGTGACACTAATTTACAGACTCCAGTGCAAAGTACCGTAACTGAAGTCTTATGATAACACCATAACAGAAAGACAGTCTTGTTGCAGACAGACAAGGGTTACAGCTGCTACATCAAGGTCCATTCGGCATCAGTGTCTGATGAAAATAAATATCCAGTGTGCTTCCTAATCTTTGCGCTGGCCCGGGTGCTTCTATATCTTTTCAGAACTACATGTCTTGCCTTCGAAGAACCGCAGGGTTTGGGAGGTCTTGGCATGATGGGCGATAATGTCATGGGATGCCTGGTTTGTTACATAAACGATTGGTTTTAAATTAGACTTTGGTGACGAAAACGAACACAAAAGACCTTATGTTTTGTAGGAATGTTTGATCTTTCATCATTTGACACTGAGTTCAGAGTAGTTCACCTGGATTTTAAAGAAAATGATCTCATTCGTCATTGATGTCACAAGTTTCCAGTCAATTGTTTGCACATTCTTTCGACACTGACCTTTGTTGTTTGGCAGATTGAAATCTCAATGTCTCGAATGAGGGAGTGTGAATCAGAACTGCTGCGGTCAGAGGAGACTATTAATCATTCTGTCCTCATTACCAGTCAATAAGCATCCATAATTTTGCTTTTTAGCAGGGGTGATGCCTGCAATTACACATCAGTAATTGCAGAGGGGTGGCACAACAAAGTCACCTTTCAGGCACTGGCATAGTAAATGACTAAGTTTTATTGCCTTTGCAGATTAATTTTTTTGCCTGTGCAGTTGCTGAGTTCACAACAACCACATTACTGAAGTTGTGACTGAATAATAATACATAATCTGTAGCAAAGAATTTAGCAAGGGAATTAGCTTAATTCCAAGGTGTGCTAATAATCTAAATTTGATAAAGCCAATCGAATTTTCATTTGCAGGACATTTAGCAAGACACAAAGGGATTAAATTTGCACTAAATTCTCAGGCAGTAAATCTGCTGAGAATCAAAATAACGCCAAAGACGCAAAATCCCTGCAATTAAACTCTTTTTATGAGTGTTTGTTCAAAATGAAATATACATTATTTTAGCATAACACACATACACACACACACACACACACACAAGACTGCATTGGAAATTAATAGTAAGCATATTTCTCCTAGTGGAATTTTTTTTTACAGTTATGGTATTGAATTTAACGCAATTTTACGTTATATGTATATATATATATATATATATATATATATATATATATATATATATATATATATATATATAATTTAAAACAGTATTTTTGCATTTAAAAAAAAAATAAAATAAATAAAAACATATTTAGAATAATTATATCATTTGAATAAAAAAAAAAAAAAATACAGTTCAGTCATTTTTGACCACCACGTGCGCAGCATCAGAGAGTTAAAAAAAAAAAAAATGTACAACTGTTGGCTGAAACCAAAATTTGCTGTGTTTATACTGAAGCAAGAGTTACGTGACTATCCCAGAAAGCCTGTGAGAATGTATGCTTATTGATTACGAATTTATTTTAATGTTTATATGCATTTGCAGTGAACTACTTCAAATTGTGCAACATTCCCATGTGCACTTTAATTGAGAACAGGAAACAACGGTTTGAAATGCTTCGTCTTTGTCTAAACTATTTGTGTCTCATACCCCATAAAATGCATAGCTTCCAAAGGAAAGTGTACAAAAGTGCAAGATACTGGAATGAGTGTCAACAACTCTTCCCATTTGGGCTCATTCAGGTGAACCATGGGTGGAAATTTACTTGGAGCTCCAGACCAGGGTTGAACAGATAATCTTTTTCATCCTCTTAAGTGCGATCAAATGTTTGCCTATGTTTGCATACGTCCAGTAAGCTTTTAAAAGGTTTCTTCTACTTTAAGCTGCAAAAATTGCCTATAATGAGCAACTCTGTCATGTTAAAGTCACTTGCTTCTCTTTAAGTGTAATTTATAGCACAACAAATGATGAGATGCACATGCACTTGAATCTGTTTTGACCATAATCCTTCACATCCTCTTAACTGCTCTCAAATACTTAGTTGTGTTTCTTCATGTGCTGCAAACATTGTCAAAGACTTTCTAGGAATCACAGCTAATGCGATCCCTCACTAAATGAACAAGAGTTTAGGTTTGATACATGCAGAAGGCCTTTCCGAAAGATTTCCTCTCAAAGTCGTGTTTAAAATCTCTAAGACACTGACATATGTCTTTAAGTTCCTTGCTCTGTCATGTTGCATAAATGCAGGAAGTTCACATCTCACAGGAGCACAGATGTCCATTCATGTCTCTTCCTGGTTGAGCAGCAGCTTAAACGTTTGTCCTCAGGAAGGTGTCAAAAAAGAGGTTTGGTAAGGGGAGATTCTTCTAAGATTGCAAATGATAGCAGATCAGCCGGAGACACTGACCCAAGCAACACTTCACCATTTTAATTTAAAAACCTGTGGTATGCTGATGCTAATATGGAATTGCTGATACTTTTATTCAATGTATATCTCCATGCTAGTGGTATATCAGTCCTTCAGCTTTATTGTTTCACTGCTACAAATTTTACCATAAATATGTTTTTTTTTTTCAGTGAAACACAAAAAGGAGAAACTTGCAGCTGTTTACAGATTACAATGATGGCTCCAAAAAGGACATAAACATAATAAAATCACCACAGAAGAAGAACTTGTGTCTTGTACATTATATTCCAAGTATTCTGAAGTCATACAATAGCTATGTGTGAAGAACAGCTGTGTTTAAAAAAAAATAAAAAATGCATCAATACAAATTTGTGATGGTGAGAAAAAGAATTAAGAGCTGAAGCATATAGATCGGATTCAAATTAATTTTAATAAATAAATTAAAATTAAATAAATATTCCTCATATAGTGAATTACTTAAGAAGACTTTTGGACTACTTTATGGTGCTTTATATACACTGCTGTGTAAAGACAGTATATATATATATATATATATATATATATATATATATATATATATATATATATATATATATATATATATATATATATATATATATAATTGCAATGACATTTTCCTTTAAAATGCAATTAAAAAGAGAGGGAAAAGTATTTATGTGTGTGTATGTACAGTATATAGGTGAAATTCTAATTTTTATGACAATTATGTAGAATATCACATATTTAAAGTTGTTTTATACAGAACAAAAGCTATTTAATTTTCTGATAAAATAATATTTATATTGTTACAAAGTTACAAATGATATTAAAAGGGGGTTAAAACTTTGTTCATTTTAAACAGATGAAATAACAAAGCAAAAGCCAAACTTAATAAAGTGCCCAAACCCACAGTGCGCCTCAATAAATCCCTTAACACCATTAAGTTGGATAAAAATAAAATAATCGAGAAGCCTTAATGCATTTCATGCTCAAAAGAGAATGTGCTACTAAAATGTTGTGTTTGGTAACATTCTTCACAAGCTTCACAAGCTCTTTTGCCTGACCCAAAATGAGCAAAGCATGAAAGTAGAGGACGATTTTAAGTGGTGAATGATTTCGGCCATTTCCCTTGGTGGCAGTTCCACTCACAACCTCCTAGCCAAACCACACCAGACTGTTTTAAGCGCCTGGAATGACACTCTAAGTTCATGTGATTGGCCTAGTCAGCTGATAGGGCAGTTAATGGACCAGAGGTTGCTTTCTTAGGAATGCCCAAATTTGTTGACACCCTAATCCATTTAAACTAGGTCGGAGAAGGGAAAAGCTGTCTGCGTACTTCGAACAATTACGAAAAGTCCAAGACAAGATAAGACTTTTCACATGGTATCAAGTTCGAAACACAAATCATGATGATTAGCTACAGCATAAGCTCAACCATTCAGCTGTTTTCCATTCTTGCTAAGACTAAATTGTTGTGCACTATTTAGGCATTACGTATATATTGGCGGCACATATACATATACATATAAAAATTATGCAACAAATAACAAATACAGCATATTTAAGGCTATCACATGTATGTCTGGATGTGACAGATTAAAAAATTGCTCTAGGAGTGGACTGATCTTCAGTGGATCAGAAGGATGTTGTTTTTAAATCACCCTGGGTCCTTTTTACTCTAGTAATGCTCTTCCTCAGCCAAAATGGATGCAGGGAAGGCAATAGATAACAACCCAACACTTTCCTTGACTAAATGCTTTGTGTTTCATCCCAAACACAAGGAAGCATTGTTTAAGAGCTCACAAGTCCATCGCCTCAGAAGTAAATTACCTCAGAAACTACATCAAGAAATTCCTTTCACTTACACACAAGTGACTCTCACACAAACTGTCCTCTGCAATCAGTTTGATCTCAGCAAAAAGGAACTTCTTTTTATATAAGCTGAGTCTTGTGATACCAATGCACAAACCTTACCAGCTATAATGGTAGCCTTTTCACTTTTCATTGGAAAGTATTTCTAGCCAATACTTCATAATGACATAATATTTAACGGCATAAAACAGCAAGCTCAGTGAACTCTTATTTCAGGACACGGGAGCATTAGGTGTCAAAATCTGGTCCTTGATCTCCTTTAACTGGTTTAGGCCAATCGATGCACAGCTCTGCACTTGTCTTGGGATTAATCCTCATAAAAACATGTGGTTTCCTTAATTTTAGAAATGCCAACCAAAAGGTCACTAGAAGACTGAATAAAAATTAGTTTTGTTAGTTTGATTGTGTACAGCAAACCTGTTCTCCCAACAGCAAACCTTTCCGGCAAATAGCTGTGTGATATATAACAAATAAACATCAATTGGATGCATATTTCTGTCTTGTTTTCAACTACATTTGAAGTTCAAACCTACAGAATACCATGTTCTTGTATGACAGGTGTTAATCTCTCACAGCACTGTGTCAGTGGCCTCAAGATTGGGGCTTCTTCACCACCTACGCATATCATCTAAGAATGGCCAAGGAGGCTTACAACTCCCTGAGCTTTTAACTCCTAGAGGATTGGCCTGAGATTAGCAATAGCCTTCACACTAACCAATGCACCATTTAACACACCGTTCAGTCCGGCTTGCTTAAATAACACAGATATTGGAGTTGCACGGGCAACATGAACTGGACTGTTTTAGCATTCAGTGACTAATCCACTCAATGGCCAGTTTTAATTGACATATTGACATATTTACAGTAATATGTGTTTCTTTTCTGCTGTATCCATTTAGACATATATGATTATACTCAGTGTTGGGGATAACATTACAAGTAACTTGAGTTATGCATAATCAGACTACTTTTAAATTTATAACAAACTATCTGAGTTACGTTTTCAAATAAGTAATGCAAGTTACTTTTTTTCCATTTATTGACTGAGACTGAAAAACTGAGTGAAAAATCGTAGCATGATGCTTACTGTAGTTCTACACTACTCATCTCACTTACTCAAAAACAGATTCAATATTCCTAGAAATGAGCAAAAACAGTGAAATAAAAACTCAGAATATGACGCAAACCTGCAATAATTAAATCTGTTAAATAACACAAATATACTTTGTTGTATATAATCTCACTGCTGACCTTTGATGGTCCAATTCAACCATACAAATAAGTAAAAATGACTTTAGTTAAATATAACATTTGTGTGTGTGTGTGTGTGTGTGTGTGTGTGTGTGTGTGTGTGTGTGTGTGTGTGTGTGTGTGTGTGTGTGTGTGTTTTATTGCCACAATAAGAGTGTTATTGTTATTAATTTATTAATTTTTTTAGTAGGAAGCCCAGCTCAGGTGAGTAAAATGAATGCAAAATAATGCAACACATTACTTTCCATAGAAAGTAACAAAATAACCTTTTTAGGGAGTAACACAATATTGTAATGCATTACTTTTAAAAGTAAAAGAAACTTTCCCTGACACTGATACAGTAAATCAAAAATCTACAGCCAGTTCTCCATTCTCAGGGTTATTTTCTGTCAAAGTGGGTTTGTAATCTTGAGAGGAGTGTCATATGTTCAACTACTGAATAGCAAGACAATCAATCAAGCTAACAGATACTGATATACTTTGTATACTTCAGCCACATGGAGTTGGGTTTTAGCTTTGAGAAGAAACTGAATCAAAGAGTTTTCCATTCAGGCACACTATGAACTGTTTAGCTATTGTATGAGATCAAAACATGTGCATGCATGCCACCGGAGAAATAGAAATAGTACAATGAGACAGAGAATACAATATTTAAAAAAGGTTAAAGCCACTTAAAATTGGCTGCTCTCAATGCACACAACTGTATGTCAGCAATGCACTGGCATGTTGAAAGCATCATGCAAAATGATATGCTATCTTATGGTATCTATTAACAGGACATGACACTATGACCGTACATATTTCTTGTATGTTTCAGAAGAGCTACCCAAGTTGATGGACTCAGGATGGCTTAGGAGGCAGCAAGCCAGCGGAAGAAATCCACACAGGATTTTCAAAGAAGAGCGTCTAATCCCTAATGCTGTCCAATTGCCTCCAGATGTTCCTCTAAAAGAGCGAAAAAATTGCTCAAATAGCTCAAAGAACATACACATGAGCATTAGTTAACTCCAGTTCACATGTAGCGTTCTTATGAAGCAGGCTAGCTCAACATGTCATGTTTTCAGTGCCTCATGACGAGTTGTTCAGTGTAGGGGATGCATTGCAGCTGTTTAGCAGCTTGTGTCAACACCTCCCTTCAACACACTTCATTCAGTTGGCATGTGTTTTTGGTAAATTCTGATTACCAGCCAAAGCACTGAATGGTATATTCTGTGATGAGTGTAAGTTAATATGACAAAGCTAAAAAATATGCCATTACGACACCAGGAAAGGGCTAAATTCCTTAAGATTTAAGACTTTTTACTAATCCCAGGTAAGAAAAACATTATATAAAAACACCTAACAAACACCCTTTTGAAATGTTTCTAATGTTGAGTACCTAAATACTCTAAGAACGTTAAAATGTCCAGTTTTCTTGTTGGAATTAAAACGTTATTTAAAGGTTCCTAACACACTTCCCAAAATGTTCTACAAACTTTATTTACACCAAAAATATACTGTTATTTGAATGTGTTTTTTATATATATATAAATATATATATATATATATATATATATATATATATATATATAATATATATATATATATATATACAGTATATATTCTAAGAACGTTAGAATGTCCAGTTTTCATGTCGGGATTAGAATGTTATTCAAACATTCTACTAACTTTTTCGCTCAAAGTAAACCATTAATTGAACATTTGTTTTTTAGTTTCTAAGAATGTTAAAATAACCAGTTTTCTTGTGAAATTAGAACATTTTTAAAGGTTCCTAAAACATTATCCAAAATGTGAATCAAATGTTTATTTTTAATTTTCTAAGAACGTTTTCTCTCAACATTATAAGAACATTCATAAAGTATAAATAACATCATAAGGACATCCCTGAGAATGTTGTTCTAAGAATGTTTTCTCTCAATGTTACAAGACCCACTTTATATTAAGTGTCCCTAATACCTGTGTACTTACATATTGACTAGATGTGTACATAGTATGTAATCACAGTGTAAGTACACACTGGTACAAAGTATCTACAGCTCTAATGTTTGTGTAACTACACATTGTAACAACACACTGAATGGTATGTGTAAATACAAATGTGTAACAATACATTGGTAACAACACTTTTTGGTAATGAAAGTACAAATGTGTAACAGGAATTACAACACTTTTTGGTAAAGAAAGTGTTACACTTTATATTAGTTTTATCATGTAATTACTCTGATGTTACACAGCAGCAGCCAGTAGGTTAGGCTTTACATATACATTGTGGTTGGTGTCGAGAATGTTACACTTTATATTAAGTGGACAGTTCCTGAGGAGTTACCATGTAATTACACTGGTATTACAGTGGTGCACCAACTCCAATTCGAGATCCAACTCCTCCCACTTTACATATCCCTAAACCTACCCATCTCCACCCCCTGGATCAAATGGTTCCAATTACTCTTATACATATTGTTGATACAAAATGTAATTATATAATTCCTGTTACACGAGTACTTAGTGAAGTGAAAAAAAGTTTGTTACCGATGTTCTATTACACATTTGTACTTACACAAACCATCCTGAGGGTTGTTACATGGGTGAAGTTACACAAACATTAGACCTGTAGATAATATGTACCAATGTGTACTTACATTGTGGTTACATACTACATACACATTTAGTTACTATGTAAGTACACAGGTATTAGGGACACTTAATATAAAGTGGGACGCATATATTGAATGTTAATAAAGGTATAAGAATGCTCCATAAACATTAATAAATTTTTGTTCAAACATTTATATAACTTTTAAAAAATGTTAGTAAATGTTATTAGAATGGGATTTAGCAGAAAAATAAAAGTTCTTTACAATATTTTATTCAAATAAATGGCCTTCCATAGCATTAAAACTTGTAAGTTCTGATTATCACCCAATGCACTGAATGTTATATTCTATGACAAGTCTAAGTTAATACGACAAAACTGAAAAATGCATGACAAATTTTGGTACTATTAGAATAAATGCAACAGTAAAAGTGTAAATTCCATAAGATTTAAGAATTAGAGGTTATAGTTACCATTTTGGCCTTAAAATCAGTTTTTATCAGAAGGAAAATAGATATTCACATAATTTTCTTCCAACAAAAGGCCTTCCATAGCATCACAACTGGTGATTTTTGTCATTTTTAATGCGATTCAAAGTACAACAATGTCAAAGTCAGGTGTCTTCATTAAAGCATGGTTCTATTTAACAGAACTCAGGCTTTTAGTGTGAAGTGAAGCCTGAAGGCTTTTATAGAAAAATAAACACAGAACATACTCTTTGACATGGCACTGCCAAACACAACAGTTAGTGTAATTAACAGATCTTGGAGTTTGTAACATGATCATGTTGGTTGTTTTGATGTAATGTGCTTGGCAGCTGACAGCAACACTTTGTCAAGGATACAAACTACAAATGGTGTAGCTACTTCCCACTCAGCAGCATTGATATATCTACCATGGCTTTATGTTTAATGCATATCAGCTCATGGCACTTCCAATACAAATGTTCAAAGCCTTCAGGAAAAACTAAAGGATTCTGGGTATACTCAGGCACACTTAAGACCAGACAAAAAAGGTTTTCAATTCATTTTTAAGAAAAATGGGTTGTAAATATCTTATTTTGTTCCTATTTTAAATTTTAATAACGTATAGTTTTCGTCATGAAAATAGCCAAAGTAGCTGACATGGTATTTAAAAACAAACACACACACACACACACACACACACACACACACAAATGATCTCCTGACTACAGTATCCATAATATTTTTGTGAGGAGTGTGTGGTTTTAAAATGACGACTGTTTAGACAGCAACCACAGCATATCAAACACCATCATTCCCAGCTAACAGAGAACATTCTCAGAACATTCTGACAAGGTTCTCTCAAAGTTATGAACAAATGTTCTTCCAGTTATCTGCTCTTTAATAATATTCTAAAAACTAATGTTTAAATATTCAGAATATTTAGAACATACAGAGAACTTTAAAATGTTACATTCTGATAATGTTTGTAAAGTGATCAAATGGAATGTTCGTATAACCAAGAAAAAGTATTTTTAGAACATTTAAAAAACTGAATGTTTTGAACATTCAGAGAACATTTAGAAATAATAACTTTTTTTTTTTTTTTACTTTAACTAATCCAGATTGTTCCTAGAATATATGTTTGTTAGCTGGGTTGAAGCAATATCTCTCTTTGGAATAAAGATGAATGCTCTGCTTGGGATTCTCACTATTAGTAACTTCCCAACAAGATAATATTAGGCACATATGAAAATGTACAACCAAATTCTAGTATAGCATTTGATGTTCCAACCAATTAGCCAACCAGAACAGTGCATGTAAAACCACAAGCATGGAAGTATTAAAATACCTATCATGCCATGCTTCCGTGTTCTGTGTCACAGAATATCAATGCTGCGCTGATAAGGTAAATATGACAGAAAAGAATGGAAACACTATTACAAATTCTGCGCTGTTAAGCTGTGCAATATATTGTTGCACTATCACTAGCTATAGGTTTTGTTTTCTATACAATAATCAATAGTGTGCAAAATGAAACGTTACTAAGAAAATGAAGAGTTACTAAGAAGTGCTTCATTTGATGTATTTAGGCCTGGCTGCCATCTGTCATTTCAATGATGGGTCTGTCAGTGCAGTTCACTGACAGCTTAGACTGTAAACTGTTAGCATAGCATGTCTTTTAAAACATGGAAACAGCTAGGACACATTTATCAAGATGAAAATTTTCATTTCATGCTCTATCTATTTGCATGATTTGGCATTCATAAAGTATTCGATAATGAAACGATCCATATATGGTCACCATTGTGAATTTCCCACAGTTTACACATAGTGACCAAAAAAGAGAGATTGAGATAGTTTTTAGATAAAGTTGATGAGATCCCTTGATGGCCAGCCAACATTTTTTGCTGTTCCCATTTTAAAGTGACAGATAGTTGTCCAGAAAAATAAGGATGCACTGCAACTGGCTCTGAACATTTATCACCACAGTTTTCAGAGCCACTACGCAGTTGAACTCAAAGTACTGTAGAGCCTGGAAGTGTTTCAAAGCCACAATAATTGAGAAAATCACATAAGTGAATCGGTTATCCCATTCGCTAGTGGACTAAAACACCTATTGTATACGAAGTGTGCAATGTCACCAGGCCTAGTTAAGCTGGTATTCTGCAAACAGATAAAAATTGAAAATTCAGAAAATTTGATTGAGGGAGTCTTTACTTTTTAGATTTTCTTATTCTTGTTTTAAATAAAATGTTGTGTATTTATTCATATACTAAAGAAATTAAGTTTTCAATCAGAATAAAAAAAATACTTTCAAAATACTAAATTATTTGCATTAACCCTTTAGCCTCCCCATCAGTGGATGCCTCGTGTCAAATCCTTTATTTGACAGATGCTTATTTCAGGAGCATGTCTGCACAAGACTTCCCTCGACACACACAGCAGGGTAACATAAGCAGAAATACACGCAGACAGGGCTATTTAAATAAAACTACAGGTGGTGATAAATGTGCATGCAGCTTCCAGTTGATAAACAGGAAGAGCAATAACTTGAACCCATAGAAAAACTTGAAGAGCTTTGAGAGCACTGGCATCTCCATTGCAGATTTATGTGGATTATCTGTTTTAGGGATTGTCTGCCTATCTCAGCCAGCTCTCAGAAGAAAAACCCAAGAGCAAAGTGTTTAGACAACATCTAAGTATATTTTAAAGTCTTGCATCCAAGTTTTCATGTTGTTTTATCAGTTAAAGTCGAGCAACTTTTCAAATTACAGCATTTGAGCCTTTTTTATACTCAATATTTCTATATCTAGACAGATATTAAGTTAGGCTATAGACAGATCCAGACACCTATTTATAGTTAGAAGAACCCGTATTCGTATTAAAAGACTCTTGGAATAGAAAAAGAGTTGTCTTGGCAATCTATTGTTTTGTACGTAAAAAGAAGAGCACTTTGAAAGGTAAGAAGTAATTTTTCCCGTACTGGATTTCAATTCAGCCCGACTCTCTGCGCAGTTCACGTTCTTCCCAAATAAACAAATGTGCAGAAAGCTCCTAAGACACGTTAACGCTCATAGTTTGGAGCAATACTCCAAATTACGTAGTTGTTTTTGCCAGAAAAAGCATTGTGTAAGAGCAAATCTTCGCTATGTGAACTTTTCAATGGTAAATCGCACACAAACTGTCCTGGAGAACAAGCGCAAAGGCGCAATCGTGCCAGGAGCCCTCCAGATTCCCATCGAACGATCCATGGGAGCAGCTCGACCAAACTAACTTTCTAAAGATACTTACCGTAATAAAGGTAACCATAGCATCGGTGAGGAAATATTCAGCAGTGCCGACATGAAGGTGATGAGTTTATAACGAATCCTTTTTGAAAGTTTCCAGATAGAAAGCGCGCGCTGCGTTATGAAAGTGAGTCTTACTGGCGGGTGCAGCGCGCTGATCTGTCTCTCTCTCTCTCTCTCTCTCTCTCTCTCTCTCTCTCTCTCTCTCTCTCTCTTCTACTCTCCTGTGCGCATCCAGCACGGACAGATGGCTTTTATAGGGTTGCTGTGCTTAGTCCAAAGTGATGATGTTCTTCTTAGTCAATCATGCATTTGTAAGTCTTAGAACTTTTTTTTTATTAATAAAATTAACACGCATTTTACTGTACACTAACTAATGACCAGTTAAACATTAAATGTAAACGCATTAAAATTACTTTGAATTATATTCATATTGACTTTACTTGATCTACATTCCTAAAAATAAAGGTTTCAAAAGGGGATTTTCGCAGTGATGCCATAGAAGACCCATTTTGGTTTCCCCAAAGAACCTTTCAAGTGAACAATTCTTAAAAGAACCGTTTTTCTTGGTGTAAAGAGCATTTTAATAATCTAAAGATCCATTTTCCACAATAAAGAACCTTGAAAGGTTCCTCGGATGTTAAAGTTTCTTCATGGAACCATAGATTCCAATAAAGAACCTTTACTTTTAAGAGTGTACTGTTCTACATTTTATGTTCATGGACTTTTTGTGATAAACTGTGATAAAAATCCACATTAGAAGTTCATCAGATGTCTTATATATACATTTACTGTATTTGACAGAAGTTTGGCAAAACAGCATGTTGCTGTAGCTTATAATGGGTTTTATTTTTATTTTTTAAACAAAATAAACCTCCTATGAAGAGAAAAAATGGCATACTTTCTCAACTACTAGAAATAAATAGCTGTAAAAAAAAGTTATTCAAAAGATCCTAATAACTAGGTATGGCAGCCAACTGAAGAAAAATGTTGCAAAATAAACACACAGTTTGAGCTCACAGGCATTCGGCGTGACTCAATCGATGAAATAAACTGAGATTGTCATAGTATACGCAAATTACTCTCTTGAAAATAAAGATGCTTCAAAAGGTTCTTCACAGTGATGCCATAGAGGAACCATTTTTGGTTCCACAAAGAACCATTCAGTCAAAGGTTCTTTAAAGAACCATCTCTTTCTTACCTTTTTGTAATCTAAATTCTACAGATAGTAAAGGTTCTTTATGGAACCATTTGGACAAAAAGGTTCTTCTTTGGCATCGTGAAGCACCTTTATTTTAAAGAGTGTATAAGAGCAGATTGAGAACACAAGTGATTTTACAATGGGCAGGGCAGGTGTGACAGGAAACAATCATTAGTCCTCTATAATCCACTCTTTTCTAATGTCAGTTGACTCTTTGTTGGAGATATTTGTTTAGGATGATGTCTGGAGGCCTTCAAGCACTGCAGAGATGACATATAGGTATCCTGAGGTACCCAATAAACCATTTTAACCTTTGCAGAGCAACAGACACACTGGGACAATCACTGTAAATACAAGAAAGTAAGACAAAGCTTGTCCATGTGACCGTCCCTCCCATATCTCGTCATTTTAGTCTTTCTTTTGTTTGCTCTGAACTGTCATGGTCACTAAGTGATCCATATTCATTGTCTAAACTAGAAAATGAAATACTTGCATGTCTAACTTTCCTAGACTAAACTTTTTGAGCGGTAAATGCCTTGTGACAATGAAAAAACAAACCTCGAACAAACAAACAAACAAACAAAACCTTCAACACTTGTGTAAAGCCCAATTTTTTAGCAAGCCACTCAAGAGCTAAAAGTGCACCTTACCTGTTAAAACTTGGTGTGGACTTCCTGGTAACAGGTGAATTTTTGTGTTTCTTCCTCTTCTTTTTAAATGGCAATGGAATATCAGATTTCAGAGAAAGAGTCAATGAGAGATGTTTTAGCTAAAATAAAGAGTTGTCATGTGTCCCAATCAGGACAAATCCTCCTCTATGATGTTCTGTGTTAATACACGCAATCATGGCACAATTGCTGGTTGTGCCCCAGAAGTTGTAACAATTCCTCAGTCTTCCCCCAATCAGGAAGCTGATTTGTGAATATCAAATGAAGGCATCAGTTGCTGAAAGAGGGCATATTAGGGATATTTCACAAATGAATCATCTTCTTTTAAACCAGTCCAAGAGGAAGATGGAACACTGGTGTTATCAAAAGCACAGGAAATTAATTCAAGTAATGCAACACATAAAGTCTGATGTTTACAGATGCACAACAATAAAACCAGAACTGGATGTTAATAATACTGACCTGTTTCCATTTGGTAATCAAAATGGTGTGACCACAGCAAGCTCAGTTTCTATGAAATGACATAGCACTGATGTCATTTGTGCAAGTGTAACAGGAATAGTTTTGTATGATTCAACAATGTGGGTGAATTGTGTAATTTTTGTGCATTTCATACTGTCTCTCATATGTTCTATTATTTTGATTGCTCTAAATGTATATTTTATGTCTCGGCCACACTGAAGCACCATACTTACCATGCATCATCACCATTTTTTTATTTACAAAAAAATACTTTTTTCTTCCAATGCATCATTGGTTTCATAGTCCAATTATGTTTTTTCTCTTTTAAAGTTATTCCCTGCAGTGATGCAACTACCTTATTGAAGACACTTTAGATAATTAATAATGATTCAACCTATCCAGAGATTCCAGAGCTCTTGTTAACCATCACCAGTTACACAAGAGCCAATGCCACTTCTTCACATGCTGCCCATGACTGACTCAGCTTTAAAGTTGTACAAAATGTTTTACAAACGAGTGAATCTGCAGCCATCAGGTTGGGCCAGGTGGTGTGTGTGTGTGTGTGTGTGTGTTTTGTTTGAGAGGAATGCAGGGCACACCTTACTGGCATACAGCAGGTTCTCAGCATAACCTAACCTCAGTATACACAGCTACTGCTGGCTTTCAAATAGTGCCACAGAAAGAGACACAATGGAGTAAGAACAATGTCGACACCTGTGGTTGGTTAAAGGAGTTCCCTGTTGTAAGTAGGCTTTTTATTTTGTTTAATGATAGGCAACCTTTTGAGTAAATCTCTGCGCAGACAGCTCTGTGACCGAGTGTATCAAAACAGTGGCTGTTTGAGTATCTTTACGTCACCAATAAATTATGCGGCCCATGCAAAAGTGAACATGTTGCCATATTAAATATTTATATACTTGCATTTACAAGTGTGATGCATTTACAAATGTTCGTTTTGTATGTACACTACTCGGAAAGAGATTTTCGTAATTACATTTTCAGGAATTACATTCTCAGTAATTGAGAAGAGTGATTTATGTGTTAAAAGATTTGATTTCCTTGTGCGGGCACTTTGTGCTTGTCGAGGATTCATTAAAGGATTCCTGTGAAACCATTACATAACTTGACTTACTCATATATAAGGCCACTGAGAAGTGATTCTTCTGACAAACAGTATTTGGGCTAAGGTTGAACAAACATAAACAATAGGCAGTGAAGTTAATATTTCAGGAACTTTTCTACATGTTCCTTCCTTGTCCACTTTCCTCTTCTAGTCCCAGACTGCATTCAGCACCACAGTGCCTGAGTCTGTTATTTACAGCTCAGTTCGGGAATTGCAAAAGTCATTTTCTTGTGATAGATGGGGTGTTTCCCACCTGGCTCTGAGGCCATCAGGGCATTGATCTCTGCCCCTCATCATAGTAAGCCATGGCTAGAGGGGAAGGTGGGAGAGACGTATCAGGGAAATTGAAAGAAAGAGGAGGGGAGGCGCTGTTGTTTGTGTAGGTCAGATTGAGTTTCTGCCCAAATGCAACTGTCACCCCAACCAACCCCAAATCCACGAATACGGTGGCAGATAAAAACAGGTGAGAATGTGCAGAAACATGTTGTTTTTTCTTAGTGTTTAGAACATTTTTTAAAAATCTAAAGAACCTTTTTGATTGCACCACCCTAAAAATAAAGGTTCCAAAAAGGAGTTTTCACTGTGATGTTGTAAAAGAACAATTTTTGGTTCCTCAAAGAATCTTTTTAGTTAACAGTTCAGAATCAGTTTTCTTCAATTGATGAACATTTTAAAAACCCTTTTCCAATATAAAGAACCTTTGAGAAATGGAATGAAAGTATATATTAAATAAGTAGCTATAAATGTAATATTAAAGGTTCTTCATGGATCCATACATGCCAAGAAGAAACTTTATATTCAAGAAGTGTATAAAGAATCTTTTGGGGAATAGACAGATTCCAGGGATGTTAAAAGTTCTTCATGGAACCATCAATGCCAATAAGGGAACTTTATTTTTTAAGAGTGGAGAACCATTTTTGGTTTCCCCAAAGAACCTTTTTTTTTTCTTAGTTTGAAGGACCTTTGAAAACTCTGAAGAACCCTTTTTTTTCACTATAAAAATCCTTTTTATGGAATGAAAGGTTCCATGGGTGTTAAAGGTACTTCATGGAACCACAGATGCCAAAAAAGAACCTTTATTTTTAAAGAGTGAATAACCATCATATTTAAGAGTGTATTGAATTTTAAACAGTGTTGTGATGCAGCTCGGCCATGGAAACAGTGGTGGATGGGGCCTCCCAGTTCCTGCTTCCCAACTTTTATTTACTTTGTTCTCACACTTAGGCGTTCACTGGTGGTCTTTCCTCCTCTCTCCCTGTCCTGTATCCTGTGGAAGTGTTGAGTTTTTGCAGCACTGTTTCTCTTCCCCTGGGTCCCACACAGCTTCTCCTCCCTTTCACATGAAGCCTCTTAAGCATCCACACTGCTTTCAGTCAACTCTTCCCTCTTGCTTTGTCTTTTAAAGTGTTTCTGTTCAAACGGACCAGACTGCGGTGTTCACACAAACACCAGGGAGTTCTCGCCGGGTCCAATCCATCGAGGGGTTGTAGACAGGGCCTCCCTTGTGCTCTTTGAGCGCCGAATCCTACAGCGCAGACCACTGACCTGAAAAGCGAGCCAGGGAGTGCAGTGTAACTCAAGGCCTGGGGTTCAGCTTACCTGCTGGGCTGCTGTTAGAGCGGAGCGGAGTGCTCTCTCTGCAGGGTTAGATTGCCCATTGAGATAAGGGCCAAATACCATACTAGAGATGTTAAGCAATACTTCTACAACACAAGAGACAGATAACACGGAGGTCAGAGCCCGCTGGGGAATGTTAGCTCGCTGTGTTAAACGGCACTGAAATCGCATCAAGCCTGCAGAGGGGGTTTTCCGTTTACCTTTTTCAAAAGAGTCTTATTGTTGTCAAGTGCCATGTCTGAAAATAAAGTCAGTACACTATAGAGCCAGTATGTTATATAATATTTCAAAGCCAATTACCAAATTCAAGTATATATTCCCACAATTCTCAAATTTAATGCTCAAAATTCCATTGTCCTCATTTGTAAGTTGCTTTGGATAAAAGTGTCTGCTAAATTACTAAATGTAAATATAAATGTAAATGTAAAAAAAAAAAAAAAAAATGAATTGTGCTCCTTTATTAGTTGTTTTTGGGTGTGTTGGCTTCACATGACTTGAATTAGGCCTACAGGTATAGCCAGGAATCTGCACTGGCAGAACTCCACAGAAAGCTCTGCACATTCCCTACTCCTTGTGTGTTTGTTTTTGAAATATTTAGGATGATTTGATTTTGCTCTTATCTATTAATATGAGTACAGTAATCTCAGCTGTGTTTAGCACTCGCCTAATACAGAATTCTGGTGATTTTCATTGCTTTATTGCATGTTTGAAATGTTGAACAATCTTTTTTCCAAAACACTGTTGTAACTTATTAAATGTATGCATTTAAAGGGAAATAACACAAAAAGAAAACAAAAACAAAAAGGTAACTATTACCAAAAAACACCACTGAAATCCTCCGTAAGGTCTTGCTTCCTGTCCTAGAGCAATTTAATAAGTGTGCGGACGATATAGTGGTGGTCACCTTGGTAGCAATGTCATTAAAAGCCACCATAAATGTTGTTTTTGCACTTACGCAACACTGATAATCTGACTCAGGTGAGCCTGAGACCGTGGGTTCAGAAGGGTTCATCTCACTCGCTAGCACATGCTAAAGCGACAGGGAGTCTTAGCACAAAGATACTCTTACCTTAAACACTAATCAACCGTCTCACTGTGTCTAGATTTTTCCCTTTAAGGTACATGACACTCTGATAATACTGTAGTTCCTAATGCATTTACAAATCAGTGTCAGGCTGTTGAACACACAGTGAGCATAAGAAAGAACATGCAAGGAAATTTCCACAGCATCTTCTATTAAATAAATAATGCTTGTTGTCTGTTTTAAGTAGGTGAGGTGTGTAGCCATATGTGTGTATGGTTTGGTGTCATAAATACTCCACATGGTGGGCAAGTGGGTCTTTACCTGGACTTGACAGGCGAGAGCGATTCCATAAAACGTAATCTGAGGATCAAAGCTTGTCCTAGTCCAGTCTGTGGTCAGAACGTTCCTGAAGCTTTCCAAACTGCCATATAGGGTTGTCTTCAGTTTCACCTCAGTTCAGAGTTGGAGTTCTTATGATTCACTTCATCATAGCCACGTTCGGCATGCATCAGGATTGGATTTCATGTCTTTCTGCCCTCAGGTGTTTGGATGGCTCACCATGTGCCCACATTAGACTGGGAGTGACTATAATAATAAGTTGACTGATAAAGCAGGTTTATCTAATGTGGTCAAGTATGCATACTAACTATTCATGCTAAAAAGAAGAATAGTATCCAAACAGAGTGAAATCACATGTTTTTTAGCACATGCACAGCAGCTTCGACCTGCACATGCAGCTGCTCGTCTATGTAGGTGTCATTGCATTTGGCTACAAACCCAAGTGTGGAAACTTGAACACAGATAATTATAGATTGTGACAGGTGCAGACTCCACAAAATAGTATGGAAACGGAATGGTCTTTCAGCTTTAACTTGTCATTAATTGGATTTTGCTTTTAATGGGCCTACCACAACAGCTACTGTCTGCTGGGTTTGCAAGAAGCAGCTACTGCCAAATCATGCTTGCGAGTTTGATTTAAACTTGTTTTAGCTTGAAATTTATGATAACTTCACAAGTACTGAAAAAAAATAAATACATAAATAAATAAATAAATTATGAAACACATTTTTGCTGCTTGATTCTTTAAATGCTCTTATTACAGTACAGTATGCCTATAACTATAGTATAAACAATAAATCAATTTTTTCTTAATCTGGTGTTCATGTCATGACCCCTTAAAACTCAAACAAAAGTGAAGAGGGAGACTTGTCTGTTTCGAGTGGCACTTCACGAAGATGATCCTGTGTTTCATTCACAGTCAATTACCACACAGGTAAATGTTTATGTTGGATCCTGAACTGAAAGTTGATTTCAACACCCAAGGGTTGAGGAATGTCATTTGGCAGCCAGTGAGGCTGAATTTTACCAAATATTTGTATCTCACTGCCAACACCAGTAGATAGTAGACATTTTGAAACTGACAAATCAACACTTCTAATATGTATGTGAAGACATACTCTGTTTTTAGTAAATTCTTGTGCAGATTCATCCTATCCAATCAGTCAATTTTTTCCCGCAGATGGCGATAAGGACAATAGCAAGACCTTGAGTGACGGTAGTGACACCAGGATCGATGGGCTCTGTCTTTGTCCTCTTTAATAATCATTAAACGGGTCACTGGATGCTACATGCACATTTACTAGTTGTTTGAACTGAAATGTGTGTTAGCAGTGTGCGTACACAACCATCCTATAATGAAAAAATCCACCCAGTGTTATAAATCTCGTTAAGTCATATCCCCTTTCTCAAATCGAGCCGATCTCAGATGCCTGTCTGTGTGATGTCACACAGACAGGCCCCTCCCACGATAGTTGATTGACAGTAGCGTTTCAGCACAGACTGGACTGGCGTCTAACCTTAGACCCGCCCTCAGTGAGCTGTCATCAGTTTGCAATTGTTTCATTGCCAGAGCAGATGTAGACAAGAATGACTCCTAAGCGATTGAGGTCTTCTGTTGGTGGATGTAATAATGAACATATCAGCCATCTCCCGATATCTGAGCCACTAAAGTCGCAGTGGATTACATTTGCTTCTGAAAGGAATGCGCCCCCAATCTACCTAAATGTGTATGTCTTCACACGAATCATTCCTGATCAAGCTTCACCAACTGAAAAAGTGAGTATAAGATTTTTTTAATGAATCTTTGCAAATCCCCTTTTCTAATACTGTGCTAATTAGCAAGTTTCACAATGAATGCGGCTAAAATAAACAGTTTCTCTGAGAGCGGCTTGGAAGAGAGGGGTCAGCAGAACTCATTAACATTTAAAGGAGCATGCTACAAAATGGCTTGCTCTGAAAAGAGCTGTTTTTGACAGGGCAAAAAAGGTGCTTTTTACACTACCATTGAGAAATTTTAACCAAACTATGTTACGGACTTTTCATTAATACCCTAAAGAATCATATCAACTTGTGGAAAATGGGCAACCGATGAGCCTTTAAGGTTCAGCCTCATTCTGAGTGACTGTAAGCGAGAATCCCTCCCTCCCTGAAACATTTTTGCTGTTTGACAGTAAGTTCACAGTGATTGATTGTGGGTGCGCTGTTGTTGTTGACAATGATATTCTTGTGATGGTTTCATAATTCCTTTAATAAACGTGTTCTGCCAGATATTGGCTTTCATTCTGTTATTGGCAAAAAATTTCCATGATAACCATAGTAACATCAACATACTATATTTAAAATATTATATTACTTAAAAGGAATAGTTTCACAAATGTATTAAAAAATGACAATTTTCTGCAAATTTACTCACACTCAGGACATCCAAGATGTAGGTGACGTTTTTTCTTCAGTAGAACAGTAAAAAAATAAATAAATAAAACACACATTTGATGAAAGCGTAGTCCTGGATTCATAAAATGTAAGCTGATAAAAACATAACAGTAATCCATAAGTAATCCACACGACTCCAGTCTATCAATTAACATCTCGTGAAGCAAAATGTCTTATTTCATCATTAATTCATTTTAACTTTAAACCTTCCAGAGGAATACATTTTTAGCTTTTGTTAACTGTTCCTTTAAATTTCTCCTTACATTTTATTAACTTTGTCTGATTTAACTTCTGACATGATTTTAATACACTGCACTGATGCAAAGTGAATGTGCTGTAGGCTGTAAATACACTGCATTCTTTCCTGTGGATGAAGACTGATGAATGTGAGGAAAACACTTGTTACACCTGATCTGTCCTTTGAGTATTTATGGTCTTGTCTGAACAGCTTCTCAGACAGTAACAGCAGTGTGGCACTTTGTCATGGCCTAACGTGATTCTTTTAGCTGTAATTCCAGTGCTTCATTTTACTGACTCCTATTTAACCTTTTTAATCTCTAGAAAAACAGAACCACTTTTCACATTTGATCTTGAGCTTTGAGATGTTCTCTTGCCATTAATTTTTGGTAATTGTAAAGGGAGTACTGAAATTAATCTAATCTAATTAAATTAATCGAATCTACTGCAAATTTGTTTCAATGTTCATATGCATATGCATAACGTCTATGTTAGACAACTTACTTCACAGGATTATGATCACAATGTTTAATTTGGCACTCTTGCAGTTTATGAATGACACACTAAAATCATCCTAAATAATAAAAAACTTCATGTTGCAAAATTAAATGTCAAGATTAATTTACAGGTTTAAATTGATTTAATATCATTCTTGGAACATACACTTTTTTTCAGAAAGTATCTATATACCAAATAATACAAACAATATTTCGAAAAAGATTTCATCTATTCCACAAAAAAATTTGCTCACTGACTTCATAAGTTTTTCATGGCCCACATTTGAACTCTTGGAGACCCCGTTACCCTTTAGATGAAGGCTCAGGTCTTAAACCTACAGGCAATGTCACATGTTAGATGCTGCAGTATGTGATTTAGAGTTCTTCCAAACTGCGTGTGTGTGCATGTGTGAATGCATGTAAATATTTGTGCTTTAGAGATATGTTTGCACGTCTGTTCCAGCTGTCAACACTTAAATTGTAGTGTAAGGTAATTTTGCCTTTTAGGATTGCAAAAGTTCTTAGGAAGTTGGTAACAGGCATGGCATGTACAATAGTTCTAAAAAACACATGTTCAGAAACAACAACAAAACAGAAAGCCTGTACTGTTCCATTCTGCACACTGACCATATTTACCTTTATACACTATTTGAAATTCTGTGCATCTAAGTGTGCAGTTCTATGCTTTATCTGGATTATTGGGTTTTAGCATATGTGCCATGAACATAATATCCTTCGTGTGTGGGACTAACAAAGCCCCTGAAAGCCTGTTAATTCAAATCCCCGGGTTTTAGTTCTGCATTTCTCTGTTTTGTCTGTAATCCATCTTATCAGCTGGTAATATAACATCAGTATTTACTACATTAATGCATTTCTCATGGGGTCAGTGCGTCATTACAACTTAATTCTCCATATTACATGATGACTTTCTGGAAGCACAGGTGCCATTTGTGCCAGAAAATAACAGTAAATGTATATCTGTTATATCTATTTTCTTCATACATTTATGTTTTCACATATATCTTTTTTCATATACTCATATAAAATCAGAATTTTAATATAAATAATTAATTTAAAATCAGAATTCCAATCAGAATTGTGTATATATATATATATATATATATATATATATATATATATATATATATATATATATATATATTTAATATTGAGTGTCAACTTTATTGGATTGAAGAATGGCAAAGTATTGTTTCTGGGTGTGTCTGTGTGGGTGTTACATTTAATGAATGTAAATACACACAAATCCATTAAATACTGTGAATTATACAAGCAGTAATTATTCATAAGGACATTTTATTAAAATGAGATTTGTCTCTGTAATTACAGTTGTGCCGATTCTCTAAATTGATCATTCTAATATCAAATACATTTTTCACACAAAAAAATCAATAACTTTCTAATTTCCTTGTGCTATTTGTATCCTGGTTACCATATCCTGCTTTCAATTTACCCTCATTTTATCTGCATTAAATCACAGTCATTGAGTGTTTGTACACCTCCACATCCGTCTGAATAAAGGCCGGTGAAAACTTACTCCAGCAGTTCTGCTCCGTATTACTTACATTATTTGCATTTGATTATGGAAGATTCTCAGAGCTGTTCAATGAGCGGGTCACTGATGTGTACCTGACCAACTGAAGAGCAGGAACCCAAAGAACGGACGTCATTGTTCACCCTCACGCTCGTTCGTTCTTTCTATGTGTGTGTGTGTGTGTGTGTGTGTGTGTGTGTGTGTGTGTGTGTGTGTGTGTGTGTGTGTAGATATGGGGATGTATTTTCCTGCGTCCCCTGGTTGTTTTCTTCTCTTCAGTCGAGACGTAGTTACTTTTTTGGTTTCCTCTGAGGACATCTAAAGGTGAAAGGTCAGTGCTACAAAGGTGGATGTGAATGTGAGGTTGTAATGTCTAGGCAACAAAGTATTTGAAAACAGACTTGTTGTGTAACTGCGCATCAGAACAGGAATTTGGGAGGCAGTTTAATTTGGCCTGCAGTCATCATACAGATACATGTTGAAGAGAATATGGTGGATGTTAAAGGGAAAGTTCAGCCAAAAATGTCAATTTGTTGTTAATTTACTCATCCTCAGGCCAAACAAGATGTAGGTGACTATTTTTCCTTCAGTAGAACCGTAAAAGGGATTTTTATCTGAAACCCTAGTCCTTGGTGATTCATAAAATGCAGGTCAGCAGCTACCGGCACTTTCAGAGTCAAAAAAGCATATACGGGCAACACAATTAATTATCATGGCTCCTGATGATATATTGTGGTCTTTTGAAGTGAAACAATCAATCTGTGCAAAAAAAACAGAACCTTACTTACAATAATACAGAGCCTCAGGCAAACGGTCCAGAATGAGGCGAACGAATCATTCTTTTGAACCAGTTCACAGCTTGAGCCAGCACTTATTTCAGAGTAGTTTATTTACCTTAATATGCTTTAAACATCTGTGGATGTTTTAGGTGCTTTATTAATGTAACTGCGTATGTTACGTCATTGTGTGATTCCATTAACAAAACAAGTGAACTGAACCAGTTTATTGAAACAAAACGTATTTCCCCATTTGTCTGAGGCTCTGGATTCCAGGTAACAATGTTGTAAATAATTATGTTTCTTCCACAGGTCACTTCATACAACTCAAGGTATTAATTTTGTGTTTCTTGTATTTTCTTATATTCTTTGTATTCTTTTTTGAATCTCACATTTCTGACTTACATTTTATGAATAATCAAGGATCACAGTTCCAGCTAAAAATCATCTTTACTGTTCTGCTGAAGAAAAACATCACCAACATCTTGGATGGCCTGAGGGTGAGTAAATTATTAACTTTTCATTTTTTGATGAACTGTCCCTTTAACTAATGAATGACTTATACCTGTCATTAAGCACTAAAAGGATGGTTTTCAAAAACGAAAAATACTTGGTCTATGTATAGAGATTGGTCCACTAACAGCAGGAGGATTATGTCCCAATGCCAAGATTCCTCTGTCTTTCAGTGTCACTCAATAATGTCTCAGGGGTCTGTCCTCATCCCATCAGTGAACTGCTCTCTTCATCTTTCTCCTCGTTTTTGCCTTACTAAAAGCAGAGGGAGACTGGGAATTGTCCTCTTAAATTGTCCAACTTTTGACAGCTTACTTTGTGCAGTTCGGGCAGCTTCTGTAAGATGAAGAAACTAGAAAGTGTAAATTATTTATAAATTCATGCCCACTGTGGAAATGAAGAGAGGTTTTGCTGGTTTTTCAGGTGCAGTGTTTAATTGTTCCACTTTTAGCCCATTTTTGGTGGTAGAGAGAGGATATTTATATGAAGGAAGCAGTCATGTTTGGTTGGCAGTTGTGGGAAATTGCTTTCGGCTTTATTCTTTGTAGTACAAAACATACATAAACATGTCAATCTTTTGCCTTCTGCAGAGCAGGAATTCCCAACATTTTTTGCTCTGCCAAAAGCAAAACAAGTACCTTACACAATTTTAAGCAATGGTAACCTTTTAATAAACATGAAATATATATTACATTTTTATTTGTGTGTATTATGATTTTATTTATTCTTTTTTTTTTCTTTTTTCAAAAGTCAGTGTAATCAATTATAAATTCTGAATTCTAAATTTGTTTATTTTGTATTCATTTGTGCATTGGTGTATTTGATTTGCTGCTTTTTTATGGAAATAAAGCATATGCATACACATTATTCACTCATGTTGAAACAATAATATTTTATGTAATATTACAAATTTCTATATATTACTGTTTTTTCTCTCTTCAAAGAACTGAAACAGATCTTGACAAGGACAATTTAAATCTAAATAAAATGAAATAAACCATGTTTTTAAACAAATATTTATTATTATTATTATTATTATTTTACTGGAAACCGGGTTAAATCAATGAAATACTGTGAATTATGTCATTATTTATTCTCTATATTCATCATACTAATTAAATAATCATTATTTGGATAATAGATCAATTCATTTATTTTTTGCTTGTGCTATTTGTCTCCTGGTTACCATATCCTACCTTCAATAGCCTCCTATACAAAATGTTTCTTTTAGTGCTGACAATAACAAAATTCTTTCCCACTGGCTTTACAGTAAATAACCAATGGCAATGTCTATGTTTATTTCTATTGCAGGAGTTACATTCATGTGCTAACGTGCAGGTATTGGCACAAAATGAGACCCAACCACCTGAATATACACTTTCACTGGTAGGAAGTGCCTGATTACTTCCAATATTAGTCTTATTTGTCTCTCTTGTTTATGTCTGCCGTCATATCCATGTCTTATTCAACTGTATGTGTCGTTGCACCCATTTTAAGAGCAGGGCATTGTTTCCATGAGGAGGGCTGGAACCTTCCTTATGAACTTATGATTTTTAAGCACACAGGACAAAATTTACAATGAAACTATTAATCAAAAACATAGTCTGCATTAGTTTGCATGCTCTGTTTATGAGCCCATGGACAGACAAAGCTTATGTATACAAGACCTTTTAATAATGGATTTTTATCAGACTATTAAATTTCCATTTGCTGAATGCATGGGTGAAGCTCTTAATGTGTATATGGCCTTTCCTGTAGATGAGACCACTTATTATTACCCCAGAGAACTGCCCTGTCTGCACTTGTCTGCTCTTTACATTGGCATGTTATGATTGTGTTTGTGTTACTGAATGACACGTAACCTCTGTGACATAAAGAGAAAGTTAATGAATGAGAAATTGAGTGAGTGAAAGTGAGAACGGCAGACCAACATCGTTGACCGATCAACATGCAGACCAGAAAAAGTCTTCCGTCAGCTCTAAAAAAGTCCTTGAACTTATAAAAGTTAACAAAAATAAGTTAAATTAAAATATGTGCATTTAAAATATTTTTTCTGAACCAAATAGACTGAAAATACTAATTGAATAACACCTACTTTTGACTAGCAAAGCAAGTACAGGGATGTACTTTGAAAAAAGGTTCACTCAGAAACTGCTAGTAAATTTCACAAATAATTATAAAGAAATAGTAAGTAACTATGGACATTTGTTTCTGGCAAGGGATAAAAGTAAAAATATAAAATATATCTTGCAGTTCTGAGAAAAAGTCAATGCAAGATATAAACTCAGAATTCAGACTTTCTTCTCTCAATTATGAGAAAAAAGTCAGAATTTAAAGATATACTGTATACTCAGAATTTTGACTTTTTTCAGAACTGCAAAATATAAATTCAGAATTGCAAGACATTAATTTGTTATTTTTAGAAGAATATTCAAAACTGTGTGATAGAAACTTGCTTGTTATAAATATAAAAAATATATTAAAAAGTTATAAATATGAAAAAGGTATTATAAAAAAAGTCTTAATTGTGAGATATAAACTAAGAATTCTGACTTTTTTCTCAATTCTGAGAAAGAAAATTCATAACTCTGAGATATGAAAAAAAAAGTTGGAATTGCAAGATAATTCTGACTTTTTTTCAGAATTGTAGGAACTTACAATTTTTATTTATTATTATTATATATATATTTTTTTTTTTACAATTATGGGAAAAAGTTACATTTTTTATTTTGTTATTCCGTGGCTGAAACAAACTTCCATAAGTAACACACTGAATTAAATGTGTATTTTGAAGTAGAAAGAAAATAGTATCTCTTCTAAAACATACTTCAACAGTCTTAGTTTAATTTACAACTTCTAAAAATCATTTTTATTTTAATTTGTAGCAGATGAATAAATTCATGTCTAAGGCCTTTTTGATAAAAGTGACATGGCATTTCATCTGATCCTTCCTAAATTTCCAGTTTCAGTTGGAAAAAAAAGAACCTTACTTGTCAATGCATTTTGTTGGCTCTTTGAACTCTACTGCACATCTTTATTATGAAACTCTCACCCGTACAGCACACACACACACACACACACACACACAGATTGTGTAAGCCTCCACTTCCTCATAGAGTAATCCTACCGGAAACGCAGAGAAAGTGTGAGTACGCCCCGTCATGCGTGCATGGATTATAACATGTAGATTATGTGCAGTCGTGCAGGAGCAGAGCGGAAGAGGATGTCAGTGTGGGATTCACGCGTGTAGTCCCTGCTCCTGTATGACAGGACAGATAAATAATCCATGTCTGAGCCAGCGGACACCGAACTGAGGGATTACTGTGGCCATCACTCAGCCAGTTAATTAACAAAACAGAAGTATGTCCACTTCTCAATAAAGTCATTCTGGGGTCACTGGGTAGGACAGGAATGGGGTTCTCCACAGGAAAGCAGATGTCACATTGCATCATCATGGCACATCCATGTAATGCAGATCTTTAAACAAAAACGATTTCTATGTATGTATGTTTTTTAAATTTGCACACATTGGCATTCAATATCATGTTTTTTAATAATTGTAATTATTTTATTTCTTATTTTAATTATTATTTATTGTTTTTATTATATTGCAATAATATATATTAATATTATAATATTATAAAATATTTATATTGCAGCTGTGGAGCATGTTAGAATCATCACAAACAACATATATTTTATTTTATTATTTATGTTTGTTTGTTTTTATTAGATTGCAATCATTTTTCTGCTGTGTATAATATGGCTAGAATCATCACAATCTATTTTTTTATTATTATTTTTAATTATTATTATTTTGGATTGTTTTTATCAGAAGATGATAATTTGTCAGCTGTGGATCATGTAGCTAGAATCATTACAAATAAATTATTCTTATTACTTTCTATTATTTTTTACTTCTTATTTTTGCTAGAATCATCACAAACAACTTATTTTTATTATTTTTTATTGTTTTCATTAGATGGCAATACTTTTTCAGTTGTGGATCAAAAATACAATTAAATAGATATAAACTTTTTAGAATTAATTTTTTTTGAAAACAAATAAAAAAGAAATCGAAGATTCTGCTGTATTTCTAATAGTTTGCTATAATCTTAAAGGGGCCCTATTATGCTTTTCACTTTTTCAACTTTAGTTAGTCTGTAATGTTGCTGTTTGAGCAAAAAAAAGATCTGCAAAGATCTGCAAAGTTCCAAAGCTCAAAGTCCAATTCTAAAGGAGATATTTTATTTAACAGAAATCACTTTTCAAAAACTACAACGAATGACTTGTTTGGACTACAACGTATATTTTCCGGGATTTGTGATATCACAAAGATCGACGAATGGGACGAGACCTGGTTGAGGTGCACTAGAGAAGACAACGAGTGTTATATCACTATGTCAGAGATGCGCTAGTGTTCCCAAGACAGACGAGCTTACAGTGGTTACAATCATCTGGGTTTAAATCGTGCTCAAATTGATTTGATTTTGATGCAATATTTACACTAAAGCTCACAGAAGGCTGCTATTTTAAGCAGCATGACATTTCCCAACCAGGCACTGAGTGCTGCCAATCACAACACAGACTGTAAAAAAACACACACACACTGGCCCAGCTAACCAATCACAGCACTTCTCATATTTCAGAAGGCGGGCCTTCATTTGATACAGGAACTATTCCAGCCGTTCATGCCAGACTAGGGAGAGAGGTGTTGTAATAATGTAAAATATGTGAAAAATAATCTTTTTTTCGAACAACCTGTATGACAGCCTGTTCTAGTACACCCCCAAAACAAAATCAAGAACTTGTAAAAGAGCATAATAGGACCCCTTTAAATAAATTTATGTTGTTGATCATATGACTGATGGTCAGATGTTTGCTTCACGGGAAATACTAAGAAATATGAAAATTCATTTGAATCAATTAAATTTCTGACCCCTGTGAGCTTTAAAGCAACACCATGACGACCAAAAAAAACAAATTTGGTCAATTACATTATTCACAGGTGAATTTCAAGCTTGTCCTTTGCCCTATGAGACAAATTGGCCCCTGAGGAAATCATACGTAAAGCAAATACAAGCAGAACTCGGCACCTTGCCAGTCTCAACAGGCACGTCTGCCCATTCGATCAGTACACTAAATTCAGACCATTCCAGACTCCCTTGGGAAATCTGCATCCAACATTTTCTCACAAGGTCACAGTGATGCATAAATCCTGCACAAATGACACTGGGGTTTATTTGGATCTTTTAGGGAGATGAAACACAATAAACTGAAGCTGAAGGAATTTTAAGGCCTGTTCATTCATACGTTTATTTCTTTTTGAAACACTGCATCTTCATATTAGACTGAGACAAGGAAACATCTCTTCTCATGTGGATTTATGAAAACTATGATGTTTCATAGATTAATTATTAGATGTAGAAGAAGCATGTGGCGCCTTCTGAACACCATTACAAATAAAACGGTCAATAATGTCTCTGTGTGGAAGACAAGAGCCAATGTTTGAGCCCATCATTATGATGAAGTGTATATCTGTGTTTTTCTCCCTAAAGGAAATCATATCCCTAATTACTTTCTAAATAAAGATTGCTTTAGCTCAACATGATCTTTCTCAGCATGTTTTGGCAAAGAAAAAAAAAGTTAGATGTCTGTCATCTTTTCACATACGAGCTTCATGAAAAACTTACTGAAAGGACTAATATTTATTTAAATATGCTTTTAAAGTTATTTGTTATATTATTACTAGGACATGTCTTCCCAAAATCTGCTCCTAAACTGTACGATGCCATTTGAGATGTAAAACTAGACAAGAACAACAGCGACATCTAGTGTTTAGTCATTTGGAAAGCTATAAAACTAAGAATAAGGAATTTAAATGTAAAATATATATATATATATATATATATATATATATATATATATATATATATATATATATATATATATATATATATATATATATATATATAATTTCCCTCCATTTTCGTCAGTTGATAAAATACACCATTAAAATCCCCAACTGTAAAGTGTTTTAAATATGTTTCTTCTCGTCTGAGGCCTACCGCACAGCTGTCATGAACCTCATAAACTGTTGGTATCCTCAAACAGTGTTGATATTATGCAATAGCTAACTATTAGAAGCTTAGTCAGAAATATTTGGCATGCTCACACATGGCGATGCTACTAAATATATTATATGACTGTAGTTTTCTGCTGGGGTTAAGACGGAAAACCAACAATGACACGCCCGTAAGACAAAGAAACACTGGCCCTCTAAGCTCTGATATAAACAACTGAGTGGTTACTCACTGAATTCATCCAACTTTTACAGCAGTGGTGCAGTTTTACGTCAGTTTGGCCTCCTTTTGATGGGTTCATGACTTCAGACAGCAGCCACTGAAAGTTTTAAGGCCTGTAAACACACTAAAACATATGAATGTCATTGTATATTGGCCGTAACATATTAAAACCGTATCAAACCAAACACCAGTTGATTAAAAGACATCAGACAAAAATATTCAAGAAAAACAAAACTAGGTACCTCACTGGCAAGATTAATTTGTTACATGCTTTTAGACTTTTTAGAAATTGTGCAAAGTCCCTCACAAAGACTGGTTGCTTCAACCAAGGGTCTTCAAAACACCTGAAGTACTAATCTGAACATTTATGAACAAAGTGCCCTTTTGCAATTTCATGCCATGCACATTACAGAACAGGCACTCGCTGTACATTCTGAAGTCTCACTATACACTGAAGCAACACTGGATTCACAGGAGATCTCCATTAACATCAATACCCTTTATTGCAATGAGTTTCAGAACGACTAAAGCAAGCAGAAGCCTTGCTTTGAGATTTTAGACATCATATGATGGTAACAATTTTTTACAGTATATAAGTATGGAAGGGTCTAGTAATGTGTCCAAAAGAAACACTACACAAAGCGAATATTATGCCTGTTGTAATCTCAAAATCTAAATTGATGAGTTACACGGTGGATGTGAGTGGACTAACAGGACTTTTAACAGATGATTAAGATCTTAACTTGTCTAGTGTTGGTGTAGTTTCTGGAAGGTTTTTAAAGAGCTCAATATAAAACCTCTTCAGGCTGAATGCATTTTACATTTCAATTATTCATGAGGCGCTTGTAAAGATGGCAGATTAAATGACTTGATATTACGTTATAATTTAATCTGTGCACAAATTATGTTCTGAAGACACTCATATAATCATGACAGTGTAAGATATTGGTGCTTATTTTTGTTTAAAACAGGAGAATATGCCACGTTCATACAAAATGCATGCATTTCTATTCAGTTCATCCATGTAGTTGGATTACGTTTTGATAGGTGTCATTTTATGCCTGAAAAACTAATACTGTGGTTGCAAACACAAATGACTTACTGGAGTGAAAACAACTGAAATAAGTAGAAACTTAAATGTTTTTTTGTTTTTTTTCAAACTTGCTTTTATTTTCTGTGGGGCATCTGTGATCCTCCACTGCTCATAAGCACCAAAGATTAATAGAGAGAAGAGAAACATTCAAAGGGGATGTTCAATCGCAGGAGCGTTTAGAATAAGAGTATCCAAAAAGAGAACAACTTAATGACAACTGTCATTCAGATGGCAAATGAATAATTTACTAAAGAAAGATCAAAAGAAAATGTCATTACATGATTGAAAAATTAACACCAATGTTGTCATAAACAACAGAAACAAGCAAACAGAGACAAATTTGTTGATTTATAGGACTAAATAGTGTATCTGGGTGCTAAACAAAACTGTGTTGGACTGTGATGCAGAATTGCAGCATTTCCCAGTCATTTAGCATGAGTATTTTACATATATGTGATTGTGATTTTCCTAGCTTTGAAGCATGTAAGTAAACATACACAGTGCATCGTAGCAAATACTGCTGATCTGAACATGCAAAAAGAGACACACTTTCATTGACACAAAAGCTTCAACCCATCGTGCTCTCAGGTATCATTCCTAGATGTTTAGGTAAGGTTTCATCAAAAAAAGTAAACGGCCTTCATAAATTCATGTTATAAACTTCATGGAAGCATTACATTATCCAATACGGTTCCTAAATGTAGATGTTTTGGAGTATCTGGAAGCAAACTAGAGATGTGCTATCGTGGTTGGATATTTGAACCTAAACGTATCTATATGAAGAATCAAATAAGTGCTTGTCTGTAGTCGACAATTCATCATCGGCGCTTTGTGGTGCTTCCAACACAGTTCATGCTTCTGCTCATCTGGGGAAAGTGCACATTTGGAGTCCTGACGTTTGGACCGTAGAGGCCCAAGTTTCTCGCAGTGACGGACTTGCGAGGGGTTTTGATGCAAGGGAATGGGAAGAAGATCTGCTGTGGTTTTGGAGGTTCTCCCGCTAAAGCTGAAGGGTTTCTTTTGAGGGAGCCTCCGCTTTCTGAGCTGGAGGAGTCCGAACCTGGTCGGCGGGTGAATGGCAACGGAGCAGAGGCCGTGGGTTTGGACTCGGGCTGCGGTTCTGGTGGTGGAGTTGGTGTATTTGGATTCAAATCTGATTCTGGTGGTGGAGTTGGTGTAAGTGGATCAGAAGCTGCTTCTGGTTGAGGAGTTGGATCAGAAGCTGCTTCTGGTTGAGGAGTTGGATCAGAAGCTGCTTCTGGTTGAGGAGTTGGATCAGAAGCTGCTTCTGGTTGAGGAGTTGGATCAGAAGCTGCTTCTGTTGAAAGTTCTGGTTCCAGTTCCAGAGAAGACAACTGCTTGTCGATCTCCTGGAGATCATTTGCTTCTCCAGAGATGTGGTCTTGCTGAGAGACATCTGAGCTTATGGTCTCCACCCTCTCTTGCTCTTCATCCTCACGTCTTCCCTCTTCAGATGCTTCTTCTGTTTTGCTCACATCAGTTAGTTCGTCTTCTATCTCCAAAGAATCTTCAAATCCGAGTTGCGCTCGCGCCCTGGCGATGTTCCTTCGGTGCGCGCGCACATGTGTACGCCAGGGTGAATGATGTCTGGTCCGAATCATCTGATCCTGGCTGGGTGTGGAGTGGGCTTGAGGACTTCCATCGTTATGGATGATACCATTCTTTGAGGATCGCTGACCAGGTCTGGGCCTCCTGCCCAGAAGAAGATGGTTGACCACAGGGGAGGGACCGATTTGGGAGGGAAGAATACTGGTGGCTGGACACTTATCTGCGAAGAATCAATATCAACGGTTAAGAAAATGACAGTATTTGTAAACAGACTGTCAAAGTCAACATGAAACTGTTTGCAACCGATGTTACATCCATAATATCTCATAAACAGAATAATCAAGGTTAAAAATGTAGGACTGGGCTTTCTGATGTCAGTGAAAAAGAAAAGTGGTTTCAAAGGCCAAAAAATGTAACACAGTTTGTTAAAAGACATAGTGAAATTATAAAAATAATATTATTGTTACATAGAGAAATTATATAAATTCTATATACACTACTGTTTAAACGTTTGGGGTCAGTAATTTTATTTTGAAAGCAATTAATGCTTTAAGCAAGTATTCTTTAAATTCATCAAAAGTGATAGTAAAGACATTTATGTTAAATATCCATTTCATTTTTTTTTCTATTATGATAGATATAAATATATAATATAAATATAATAATAAATTTATATATACACTTACAAAAAAATACATATATAAATAAGTATAATAAATCATTACAAAAAATAAGATTTTTTTTAAAGTGTGTGAAATTATGAATTGCTAAATTTATGTTGACATTAATTCTCCATTATGTCCTGTAGAGGTGCTATTGCAATATTACATGGCATGCTCCAATATTTAAAAGAAATGAAAGAATAATAATAAAAAAAAAGTAATTAACCAGCTTAAGCGTTTACCAGATCCCTGCAAAGCAAAAATCTTGATTTAGAAAACCTTCATTAATCAATTCAACCATCACCAAAATGCCAAATGATTGTGATTTATCGCATTATACAGCAGCAGACCCGACACCGATCAAAACAGATCTGCAACACATCTATAATGAAACCATAGTTGACCCATAAAAACCAGTACCAGTGTGGCGCTTCTGCTGTTTACTGGCTTGATGAGGTTCAATAGTTTCAGCTTCTACTCGAGGTCCTGGGAAAAATGTCACAACACACTGACCAACACTACACAGAATCCCTTCTGTCACCTCCTGAACTCATCTACAACTGTAAAACGCTTAAAATGAAGATCCTGCTACCTGTATGAATGTAAAGTAGTCCGGTCTGCTGCTGTTGCTTTTGTTTGATGCGTGAGTACTGTTTCTTCAGCGCGCTGATGTCAGTGCTCATGCGCTCCAGCATCATGCTGTTGATGGCTGCCTGGTGCTCGGCCCGCCCCGCGCCCACCGCCCCGGGACTGAGCTCGGCCATGTTACTGCCATGAGAGCTCTGCTCCGCTCTCTGATCTGTTGAACACAAAGAAAACATCCAAAATGAAAAAGCAAGAATATTTGTGACAGAGCTGCGTTGGCTCTTTTCTTAAACTTTCATTTGTTTAGTTGCACTGGAACTGAAGGCTGTAAATAAGGCCTGCTTGAATAACTCGAGGCACCTCAGACACAACAAGAACTGACAAATGCACTGAGGAAATTAAAACCATTTGAGACAGGATTGGGAAGGATTTGCCAGGGTTGGGTTGGTAGAGTGAGCTACAGTGAGCTCATGTTTGCATTACTCCCTGAGGTCACCCTTACTCTGACAATGCCAATACAGCTTCAGGGACTCATAAAATGCTAATTATTAAATGAAGCATCTTGTGCATTTGATAAATTCCTGTGTTCAGCAGGATATAAATCATGGAGCAGGAGTGACATTTGTAACCTCATAGGCTGCACTATTGAATCGAAAGTAGATTTTTGGCTTATGAAAGGTAACTAGACACAGACCTTTAAGGTGCTTTTGGTATCTTTGGATCTCAGGAGCCAGAAGTCCTCCAAGAGGCCCCAGGCAACCCAGAGCAGTGACAATAGAGTCTTCATCATCCATGTCAGCATCATCATCACTCTCCCATCCATGGAGTGCCAGACTATACATGGGAAAATACAACATCACACATAAAATAAAGTATTATACATTATAATATAAAAAGTAATAAATATTTTTAAAGAAAAAAAAAAATATATATATATATTGAATTAAATAAATTATGCAAATTACTAAATTATGTAAAATAATTTAACTTATTAATAAAATAATTTTACATTTTTAAAAATAGAAACAAAAAATTAAGTAATAACACGAAGTAAAATTTTATATAAAATAATGAAAAACTTAAGTGAATTAATAAAATTGAAAAATAGTATTTTTAAAAATGTTAAATATTTTAAAATAAAGAAGATGCATAAATAAAAGGTCAAATAAAACCATGCATGAAATAAAATATAAAAATTATATATAGCACAAAAATAATAAAAGAACATAATTACATACATTTAATTGCAATAAAATTAATTACACTAAAATTTTACTAAAAAGTAAAAATAAACTAAAACAAATAAAACTTTGAAATTTTAAAACTGAAAAATAATAAATAATTGAAATTAAAATTGAAAAAGAAAATTATTTTTAAAATATTGCACAAAAATAAAATATTTAAAGAATAAGAATATAAAATTACATCAACAATTTAAGAAAAAAATATTCAAAATAATGTAATTAAATAATATGTAAATAAATATTTTAAAGAGAAAAATAAAAGAAAAATGTTATTGTTTATTATTGCATTGCTGCTTGCCTACATCACTTTTTTTTAAAAAAATTGTCAAGTATAAAGCATAAAGCTTGTGAAGATAAGGTAGAACATTTGCATTCGATATTTGCATGCCAATATACACAAATGTGCCATAAAACAGCACCCTGCTGTGATGTTCACGGGTTTATGACTACTAAACTCTCACGGATGCCACCTGTGCTGTGGGCGTTGAGTGTCTTCAGCTCTCATACCTGCTGTTCGCTCTGACAGGGGTCGGGAATGGGGTGATGTTGTAGGTGTATTTCTCCCTGAGTTCAGCCAGCTGGGGGAACGGGAACGGGGCCATGGAGTAGACCGTCTGTCAGGACGAAAACACACTTTCAGACCTAAAAGCAAACTTACAGCATTTTCAAACACTATTTTTGTAACATTAAAGCCATTACAGTTGTTTTATCGATATGATAAGTTTTATATATAATTAAGGACCTTTTATATGCTCTGTCTTACTTGCATGAGTTCATTGGAGTCGATAAGGTTGTGCTCCAGCATTTCCTGTGTTAAGCAGCCCATAGTACTATAAAATTCATCTGCAGTCTGGCACTCCTCAATTCGCCTGAGAGAGAGAGAGAGATGAGAACTTATGATAACGTTTTTCTTTGGAATCTGTCCTATCCTGCAACTCTCTGTCATGGACAGATGATTGATGAACTTACTCTCCGAGTTTGGCCCAGATGGCGAGAGCTACATGCAGTAGCATTTCAGAGCCCTCAAAGAAGACTGAATCCCAAATCTTCAGAACGGTGTGATGGGGCAAACAAGTGGCAAACATGGTCAGAAACCACTGCATGGTGAAGACGTTGGTGAGCGGAGGCTCATAGCTGCCTGAAACACAAAGCAGTTGACCTGGAATAGACATTGTTCTTTTGCATCCATATATAAACACAGGGTTGCTACACACCTCCTCCTTCCCGATTGGCTACTTTCTGGAGATGATGGAGATGCTGAGAAAGTTCTGGAAGCTTCAGTCGCAGCAGATCTCTGAACACAGCCATGTCCACTGAGAGGGCACGCAGGTTATTGGCAAAGTAACTATCGGGAAGCACTTTATCGATCAAATAGATCATCACCTTTCAAAACACAATAATAAAAGATAATGAATTTTAGCAGATTTTCTTGCTTATATAATATCTATATGAATAATATGAATGCATTTAATATTTATTAAATATTAATTAAAAACAATAAACAAACAAAAAAAAGTAATATTTTACAATTAATTTAAAAAACTTTAAATATAAAACAAAATATAATGCATGCAATAAAATACTAAATACAAATATTAATGAATTGATGAAAAAAAAATCATACATGACAAAATTATGCATATATATATATAATATGATATATATATATATATAATATATATATATATAATATATATATATATATGTAAGTATGTGTGTATATATATGTATATATATATATATATATATATATATATATATATATATATATATATATATATAAAATGTATAATTTTGTCATGCATGATTTTTTTTACATCAATTGAAAATGTATGTACAATTTTATTTCTTTATTTATTAATTACATGTTTAATTTAATTGAATATTTATATTTATATGTATTTATATTGTATATATATATAAAATTGAATGAGTAAAACTCAACAATTAAATTATAGGCAATAAATATTGAAAAATAACATTAGATGAAATTAAATTAAAATTAGGGAACCAAGCCAGAACTGTCTCTTGTTCCTCCTCAAAAAATATGCAAAAATAAATACATCTATAGTTATGCTTTTCCACTGTGTTGTACGACTTGTTATTGTTGACCGTTATAGTTGCTCCACCACATCGTCTACTGACCAAGATGCAGCCATTTCTTTTTTCAAGTTGCATGTGGCAGTCGTTTAAAGCAAGTCGTTTATAAAAACCTGTGCAAATAAATGATACTCCGGAGGCTATTGCTGAGTATTTAAATCTGTAAATAGTCACAGATACCTACCTGACGATTCTCTCTAACCAATAAGTGATCTGCAGTGTTCACACGTTACATTTTAGTATCGGTATGGCTTGCTTGGAAACTTACTAAAAATACTACTAAAAAAGCCAGACCAAGCAGTGGAAAAGCGCCTTAGGCAAACCTTCAGTGCATCTCCTTCATTTCCCTCTGTGACCTCCAGGATGAGGGCAGCCAGAACATTGAAGCCCTGACAGTATCCGACAGTCTTGTTCCAGCGAGCGTATGCCAGCAGCACCCGCTTCAGCACCACGCGGTCCTGCTCTGCCTCCTGACCACAGTATGAACTGCAGCCGGTCCTGTGCAGGTCCTGAATGAGGCGGGAAAACAAAATGTGACCATCTTATGTAAATAAGCACACTGAACTTTGCTCACATGTGCACACCTGCCTGATTGATCACTGTTCTCTTATCCACAGCTACACACACAAACACACATCCTGTTATATTTTCCACTTACTGACGCACTACAATGAGCAAATATCCTGCTGCACCATGTAACCCTTTATCTGACTCAATTCCATTAAATATCTCTGACAATAAATGCCTACTCTAAAGCCAAGATTTATTTGCATGTATTATAATCATTATACAGCTTGTATTGCTTATTTAGTGGTTATGACTTCACAAAATCAAATGGTTGTATCTGTATTCAGATATTTAAAAAAAAATATTTTCACCTAAAAATTTTAAATAACAATGGAAGCCCATTTCCACCACAAAATAAAAAAAAAAAAAATAAAATTAACAACCAACTTTTTAATAATTATCACACAACAATTACGACTTTTTTTTTACTCACAAATGTTCTCGCTCACAATTCAGTTTTTCCTGGCATGAAATAAAAAAATAATAATAAAGAAGGGAATTTGTGACTTTTAACAATTTTGTTTTTCAAAGTTTTTTTTATTGCAGTTGTGAGTTTATGTCTTACAGTTCTGACTTTCTTGTGACTCAGAATTGTGAGGAAAAAAAATTCACAATTACCTATTTTATGATTTTATCCAGTGGCATAAATAACTGCTTAAATAATTGTCTTAAAATTAAAAATAACTGCATAACACTACATATATATACCTTCACAATCTGGATTCCCAAAGTGTCATCATCTGGATTACTGCGATCATTGAAGGCGAATCTCATGGTTTTCTCCCAGTCTATGGAGATGCTGTGGAGGTACTGGTCAGCCAGGGTCAGCCATACCTATACCAAAAAACCAAATGCCACAGATATGAAAACACTGCAAGTGCCTGAAAAGAGAAATTTCCAGCACACTTACCCTCTTCCTCCACTCTTTGGGAATCCCCACTGGGAGTCTGGCCACTGCTTTCAGTGCGTCGTACCACTGCAGAGCAAAACAGACACAAACAATAAACATGCACAAACAACGTTCATTTATTCCTATTTGGGGGGGTTGGACACACATCTTC